>NC_039274.1:25349811-25590346 GCF_003368295.1 Carassius auratus
TTGTTTAGCATTTTTATTTTGTTTTATTTCAGCCAAGCAGTCACTATAAATAAAAGTGGATTCCTTTGATTTTAATAATCATTAAAATCTGCCTTTTTTCTCTTGAGCCCTTTTGATTAAGCCATGATTAATGTCTTTTTATATGGACATGAGCAGCATGTATTTCTGATTAGCATGCACGTGATGTTGTGTGTTTATCCAGCGATGACGGGGAGTGAGAGCGACGGCTCTCGTCTCATTGAGCAGTATGCTCCCTGTCCGTACTGCAGCTCTGGGCCCCGAGGGTCCGACCCAATGCCTCTGTCCCGCTCCAGCCACAGCACCGTCCACTACTTCAACATGGAGGACTGCGTCCTGGCAGCCGTGGACCAGGAGCACATCACCTGCCCCAACCACCCCAAACCCGTCCCGCTACAGGAGCTGGTGCCCGAGCTCTTCATGACCGACTTCCCTTCACGGTATGAGAACATTACACTTTTAACCATCTCTTGACCTTTTTTAACATTATCACACCAGTGACGGTGTGTATAAAGTGATGGAAACCAGCTAAAGACCACAAAACAAAATCACAGATCAAATGCTCATAAATGCAGAAGTAATTCCTTTTGTTTTCCCACCAAAATGATGTCACTTCCTGGAGTGTGATGTCATAAAGGAACCAGTTTTTGTTAGTTAGCGGGATGGAGAGTGATATTGAGGACGCAGGAACAGCTTATAAATTGATTAACAGTTAGAGTAGATGTTTGTGTTAAATGTTTTGAATTTAGAAATTAAGAAAGCGCTGAAATGTGTCAGTTGCAATTAAAAAGAGAAGAAGAAAAATAAAACTGTCAAATGAATCTCATCCTACCATTTTCCATGTTATCATGGTTTTAATGTGACAAAAGCCAGCTAAAAACCACAAATCATCACAGGATCCATCAAATTCACATCTAATATTAGTGTTGTCATCTTCTGGAGGAACGACCTGTAAATGGATTCAAAATTTGACTTGTTCGATTCAAGTCTGGAAACTGGAATATTTCATAGGAAATTGTCTGGGTTTTTTTGGTAATAGAATAAAAGTAATAATATCTTTTGGTTTGCATCCATCTAGTCACGAATAAAAAGTAAAAAATGTGTATTTCATGCATTTAATACATGCATTTAATTACAGTTACTTCATAATAATATTAACCTTTTTGCATTGAATTACCAGCAAAACTATATTTATTTTTGTTTATTATTATATTACATTATAATCTATGCCTATCATCTATAAAAAAAAATATTTTATTTCAGGTTTATATCCGTTAACAGAAATGATTTATTAATTTCAGTTAGCAGTAGCATCACTGCCTGGCTTCAGATTAAAACCAGGTTCACATCACGAAACACTCGAATTAAAAGCTAAATGTGTTCATGAGCTTCATCCCAACAGCTGTGTGGCCCGGAGATGTCTTTAATTATACAGAAGGGATGAATGAGTTTGCCAATTATTTATATGATTATGCAATCAACATAATCCTCTCGGCTTGATGTCTTCTAAATGAGTGTTTCCTGTTCATATCTTCTGATATATTTTCAGCATCTCTCCTCCAGTCTTCAGTGTCACATGATCCTTCAGAAACCAGTCTGATATGATGATTTATTATCAGTGGAACAGTTGTAATAGAGTGTAAATGTTGTGTTAGAGCATGAGTCACACATGCATACAGTGTCTGAGGTCAGAGCGTGTGTGTGTGTGTGTGTGTGTGTGTGTGTGTGTGTGTTTCAGGTTGTTCCTGCTGAAGAGTGATCTGCAGTGGACTGAAGACGCAGCAGATATCCTGGGACAGGGGGGCAGCGGGACCATCATCTACAGAGCCAAATACAGAGGTCATCCGGTGGCCATCAAACGCTTCCACATCAAGAAATGCAAACAGCAGTCGCTCAGCAGCAGCACAGGTACGTCCCCCGTACTTCCTTCCAAACCTGCGTCTGTAGACTGTAGATCGTCCCGCTCGCCGTGCGCTCACATCAGGAGTCAGAGGTGAGGAGTAAGCCGTGTGTTTCTGTAAGGTCAGAGGTCAAGCGCTGTGGTTTTATTCAAGGCTCGCAGCGGGACGCACAGCGGCTCTGAGCGATGGAATTTCCTGTGAACAGAGAAACGCTAATCCTCGCCGGATTTCTCCCGGTGTGTGTCTTTCTCCGATCCAAAACCTACTGAGACGCAGACTTTAATGAGACGTATGCTGAATAATCCCCAGTAGAGAGACTTAATTCAAGAGAAAGTCTCCAAAAACATGTCTTTGTCTTTTGTCTGTTTACTGTTTATTTAACCATAATTTAAAGACACCAAGTTTGTGTGTATGTGTGTGTGTGTGTGTGTGTGTGTGTGTGTGTGTGTGTGTGTGTGTGTATATATATATATATATATATATATATATATACACACACACACATATATATATATATATATATATATATATATATATATATATATATATATATATATATATATATATATATATATATATATATATATGTGTGTGTGTGTATATATATATATATATGTGTGTGTGTATATATATATATATATATATATATATATATGCGCACTTTTGGGGAATTAAATCCATGAATTCCATACAACAGGTTGAAAAAATAAATAATAATAAATAAATGAATAAATAAATTATATATATATATATATATATATATATATATATATATATAAAATTATTTATTTATTCATTTATTTATTATTTATTTTTTCAACCTGTTGTATGGAATTCATGGATTTAATTCCCCAAAAGTGCATGCTGATAAAATACAGTAATTGCACTGTAAATGGCATTTCATAAAAAACATCTGCATTGCATTTTAGTTTTAGTGATGATAATAAAATCTGCATTTTTATTATTATTATTATTTTTTTTTTTATGTGGCTGACAATTTATTTTTCTTCACAATATAGCAAACATGATTTTTCAATATTTATACAGCATGCTTTTATAAAACGTGCCAGTCGTCTTCCTAAATCTGTGATGAGAATAAATTATGAATCTGTCGTCAACAAGAGAACGTCTCCTTGAAGTTTCAGCAAAATAATAAAGGCTGTATAGTTTGAAAGCCAAGATATTAATATTTTTTTAAATTTATTTTATTTTTATAATTTGAATTGTTATTAAATTCTCAAAAAAACAACAACAATAATAATTATTATTATTGTCTTTTTTGAGAATTCAAGAAAAGCGATACAAATAAGTAAAATCACAATTCAGAGTGTAAATATATATCATATTTAGATATAAATTCTTACATTGATTTTAATGCACAACATGCAAAGAAGTACGCCTCAGAGTCATGCAGTGAAGTATGACATGAATATGATTTATATGCAACAATTTTAAGTAACATCATATTAATACTATTCACGATAAACACATTTAACCAATTACAGAGAAATCAGAGAAAAAAGGCGATATTTTACTGAATGTAGACTTGCTATCAGCTGTTTCACCTCATGTCTCAGACTCAGATACAGTATATCCACTTCATAAAAGAAGATTAACATTACATCTCTCTAAACTATAAAGTCTGTTAGGAAGACACATCACATGTAAGAGGAAGCACATCTCTTTTCATTGTAGATCTGATTTCAGAAAACTGGCCTGAAGTAGCATCCTGGATCCCCAAAAACATGTTGAACTCCTTCAGCAGCGTTCAGACTCCTCGTGTATTATTTCAAGCTATCGTCACACATGAACCGAAGTGTTTAGGAGATGTGTGAGGCAGCGGGACACGGTCTGCAGTCGGGCTCATTAAGAGTTTACAGAGCCAGAGCAGCTCTTTAACCCTGCAGCTGTAAATCAGAGCATTTATTTCAGCTTTCCTCTTTGAGCTCACAGACTGGACTTCAGGTTTATTACAGCTCTTAATGAGATGAGAGGTCAGAATGTGTTACGCAAGACCTGATCCCTGACCGCTGCTCTTTTAACCTCACAGTTTGAGCTGACGGACACTTATTTAATTATTTAATTATTATTTAATTAATTATTATTATTATTATTATAAATACAGCGAAAAAGAACAAAGAAACACTAGGAAAAGCAATAATTGATAACACTCTAGAACAAATAAAAAATAATGAATTCACATTTATACATTTTTATACAGTTACTAATTTACTAAATAAATAAACATACTGAAATTTGTTTCATGAAATATAAAATGTAATGAAATGCATACGTTCTAGTTGGCAACAGATAAATAAAAATAAACATAAAATTTACTTTTTCATGTTTCACATGTACTCATTTAACAAATAAAGTAATAAAATATATGAAATATATTATTGTATTTTATGAAACAAAAATATAAAATGTAATGAACTGTTTATTTTTGCAAAAAAAAATATTAATTTAGCTGTAAATGCATACATACATACATTCATGCATATACACATACACACACACACACACACACATGAACTACATATGTTCATTTTGACAGCAAATAAAAAATAATTTGAAATAATAACATTTATACATTAACTTTTATTTAGCACATATATATAATTTTGCACTTTATTTATATAAAAAAATTATATATATAAATTTAATTAAAATTAATGTTTAATAAAGTCCTTTTGGGAAAACACGCACACACACACACACACACACACATATATTTATATATATATATATGATATTTTGATTGCTAAATGTCTTTATGTAAAAATAAGTCACTTGTTTGTTATTCAAAACAGTTTTGTAAATAGCATTGCAGCTCAGTAACGGCGTGTCTCTTCACAGACACCATGATGAAGCACCTGCAGTCGCTGGACGCGGCCCACAGCTTCTCAGAGTTTCGTCAGGAGGCCAGCATGCTCCACTCCCTGCAGCACCCGTGTATCGTGGCTTTGGTGGGCATCAGCATCCACCCGCTCTGCTTCGCCCTGCAGCTGGCACCGCTGGGCAGCCTCAACACCATCCTGGAGGAGCGAGCCAGAGGTGCGTCTCAAATTACAGAAGACATCGCCAAACATAGAGAGCATGCAACAATATATTATTATTTATTATATATTACTATACACCTTTATTTGAAAGTAAAATATTAATTAAATATAAAAAAAATTGGGCATATGTTTTATTGTTTATATAGTACAATGTATATGTTTTTTGGTGTGTGTATAAATAAATAAATAAATATATATATATATATATATATATATATATATATATATTTTTTTTTTTTTTTTTCATTTATTAATTAATTTCATTTATTATTATTTATTTTTTTCATTTATTAATTTAGCGATAAATACATTTGAATAGATATCAAATAAATGGCATTAAATAAATAATAAATATAAATATAATAAATACATGTGTGTACATTTTAATATTTTTTAAGTGTATTAATTTAGCTAATTAAAAAAAGAACAAAAAAATATAAGATTTAATACAATGCATATTTTACTATTGGCAACAAATAAATACACAAATGTAATATAATAGATAAATGTGTTCATTTAGCAAATACAAATAATAATAAAAGTCTATCAAATGTAATGTTGCTTATAATATTTATAACATTTAATTAATATAAATGCCACAGCTGAATATTTGTTAATGCTTAAGCAGTGCAAAATTATATAATAATTTAGAATTTAACACATACACACACATATATATATATATATATATATATATATATATATATATATATATATATATATATATATATATATATATATATATATATATAATTTTTTTTTTTTTTATTCAGCAAATAATTTAATAATCTGCTGTTCTTTAGATCTGCATCTATTTTATAACTTATTCAGAGAATATGTATTAGTTTTTGACATTAAAATGTAAGCTTTTAATTGCATCAGACTACTGAACAAACCTAAGAAGCCTTAATAGTTTTCAGAAAGCCCTCATCATTACGAGGGGTTTGTGAGAGAAACAGACTGACGTTACTGTCCGCCGTTCCTCAGGCTCTCAGTACGTGCCGCTGGGTCACATGCTCACCTTCAAAGTGGCCTATCAGATCGTCTCAGGCCTGGCGTATCTGCACAAGAAGAACATCATCTTCTGCGACCTCAAGTCTGACAACATCCTGGTGTGGTCTCTGGAGCTGGACGACTCTGTGAACGTCAAGCTGTCCGACTACGGCATCTCGCGCCAGTCCTTCCACGAGGGAGCGCTGGGGGTCGAGGGCACACCTGGGTACCAGGCTCCTGAGATCCGGCCCGGCATCGTCTACGATGAGAAGGTACAGAGAGCCCCCCAGCAGCTTTTAGTGTGACCGCACAGTCTGCTTACTGCCTCCATTCACACTGAATTCACATTTTTCTCAAGATCTAGTCTTTAAACTCCCGTCGTGGTCATTTAAAGACTGTTAACCCTTAGCTTTCACACTGACACCAGGAAGTGATGTTAATATGACCACTACATGCAAAGTACTGTTATGATGGAGACATTTTAACGTTATGCATAACTAGAAAAATAAAAGACACATTATTTATGAAATAATTTATATAAACATCACATTTCTGCTTTTAAGCTCTACAGAGCATTTTATTTTGTGTTTTATAATTGCATTTATTCATTTGACAGACACAGTTTGATGTTTCTCCTATTATTGAGCCCCATAATGCTACTCTATATACCATTATAAAATGTATTCATATTTTAAATTAGCTTTTATTTTTAAATTAAGTTTTGGTTTTAATGAGTCTATGATGCACTTTTATCATTTTTTTTTTTTTATGTATTTATAAATATTTATATTTAATTTTCACTTTATTTTTAGTGTAGTATTTAAACTTATTTATTAGATTTGATTATAGCTTTATTTTAATTACCAAAATTATGTGTAATGTTTGGCTACCATTTATGCTTATATGTTCAGTTGTCATTTATTATTTATTAATTTTGTTAGGGATTTTTTATTATTATTATTATTTTTATAATTGTAGTTTTTTCCTTAGATGTAACTTATTTTAGTTTCAATTTTAGTCTTGGTAAATTTAGTACTTCATCTTAAACCTATTTATATGAATTAGCTGCAAATTATTATTCTTTTTTTACATTTTTATCTACATTTTCTGTTTAAGTTTTTTTTCAATTACCAGAAATAACTAAAGAGTTTTGGTTGCCTTTTACAACACTGACGCTATCCAGATTTTAATTCTACTTATTTAATTCTGCATTAGGCATCAATTATTCAGGTTTTTTATATATATATATATATATATATATATATATATATATATATATATATATATATATATATATATATATATATATATATATATATATATAATATTTATTTATTTATTAGTATTTTGAAGTATTATTTTTATAGTTTTTTTTCTTAGCTGTATTTTTTATTATTATTATTATTTTTTTTTTTATATATTTTTAGTACTTCAACTTAAAAAATTTTATTTGAATTAATTGCAAGGCAGCATATCTAATTTTCATTTCATTTAAGGTTTTTAAGGTTTTATATTAGTTTTTAGCTTTATTTTAATTAACTACTATAATGGTTGTAATTATTTTAGTTAAACATGATTTGTAATAGTTTAGGTAACTACACTCTAAAAACTGCTGGGTTGAAAACAACCCAATTTGGGTTATTTTGACAACCCAGCGCTGGGTCAAAAAGGGACGAACCCAGCGCTGGGTTATTTTAACCCAACCAGTTGGGTTATCATATTTAACCCAACCTGCTGGGTTGCCATTTTTTATGGTTAAAAATGACTATATTGCAGGGTTTCAAAAACCAGAGCGGGTGTTTTTTATCACTGTATTTCAGAAGGAAAACTACTGTATTTAGAAAATGTTCGATATCATTTCGCGTGTGCTTGATAAGGCAGCGTTTGTGAGCTCAGTACCGCTCTGCAGCCGTTACCGGAGAAACCTACCTCTCCCGCTCTTAGCGCCTCCTGCTGGCAGAAAATAAACTCGCAGAGTGCAGCCATGTGGGGAAACAATGCATTTCTACGTTAAAATTAGCCCAAATTGAGCTAGGCATTAAACCTACAAATGTTGTTCATTTTAAATATCACTTTTACACACAAATAATAATTATCAAAAGGAAAATATTTATTAAAAACAAGAGAAAAGTCAAAAAGTAACATGTTAGAAGAAATGCAGAAAAGGATGGCATTAACAGCTACAGAGTTCATAAATAAAGCATTGAACATTTGATGAATATAACTTAAGATCAAATTGGACTTTGTTCAATTGTATAAAAATATACGAAAACACATACAATAAATTTACAATTAGTTAGGTTTTTTTCCAACTATTCTGGCATGACAGTACACAAATAAATCACAACATTAACTTTGACATTATAACATTTAACAGACGCGTGTGTGTGTGTGTGTGTGTGTGAAAGAATGTGAGCAGGTGTATGAATGACAGAGTGTAAACTCTTCTACTAAACAACACAGAAAAAGTGTTTAACTTTTTTTTTTTTTAACAAATGATACACTTACAGTTTGTTTCATAGTCCATTAATACAGATCATGCATCACAGTCAATTTTCATGATCTCTTTAGCATAACTGATGTTATCATGAAGAAACCCCATCAGCACAGCATGTGACATCTACATCATCCAGGGCAGTGTCCTTCTTTAAAACCAGTGCTGTTTAGGGGAAAGTTTCTCCTCTCTGACCAGGATTCATCCCAGTCACCGCCTGCTCTTCATCAGTGGCCTAAGAGAAACACATTTGAAAAAATTAAACATTTAATTAAACTATCCATTTTCAGGTAGAGGTGTATTCACATCCGTAAGGATAGGTAAATAATCGGTTTTAAAGTTTCAACACTTTGTGCGGTTGTTTAATGTCTCAGTCCACCACAGCTCTCATGAAGTCTATAATGGCAGCACTAGTGTGAGGGCAGGTGATATTGTTTGAATAAATATTGCTTTCAGAAAGCTTCTTTACTGAAACATTAAAACAGACATGACATTCACATACCTCACAATATTCACGTACATGGAGGGCTGCTCTTCAAACCGTTAGTTCACCAAATAATTAAAATGTTTATAATTTACTCTCCTCATGTTTTTCCTGACTCATACAAAATCTGCTAATTTTTTGGAAAACGTATGAATATATTTAATATTCTCTTTTTGTGTCCTCCATTGCTGGTCTGGGAAACCAGTATTTTATTTTGAACATACATGTTTGCTATCATATAATTTAAGATGTATTCATATATAAATATCAGAATTTACTTCTACAATAACTCTATATTTATGAAGCTTGAAAATACTGATCATCTAAACTATAAATGGATAACAAATATTATGAGAAAACTAAAAATATATTAATTTATGTTGTAAAGACAAACAAAAGTCTTATAGGTTTGGAATGACTTGAGGGCAAGTAAATGATTTTTTGTGTGAACTTTACCTCTAAGAGCGCAGACCAAGAATAATGACTCTCCAAATCAGACAAGACAACTCCAAAGTTGGTTTGAGTTCTGCAATAAAAAACACAGACATCAATGGTCTTAATGAAATGAGCAAGTAATCACACTGTTGTTGCATCAAAATGTGAAGTAAACTGGCAGGAGACAACAGAAAAATTTATTTTCTAAAAATAACTTACATAAAATCTCAAAGGAATGATGCTCTCCCATGTCTCTTGCATTTAACACCTACAAAAACAAAAAACAAACATTATTTTACTCTTAGTAAAAAAACAACAACTGATAACATGAAATTATGAAGTTTACTTGCCTTAAACGATCTTTCCCTCTCTTCAGAAGAAGCTGAGAAAACCACCTCCTCACACAAGCAGACTTGTGTGTCCTTAACTCCAGTTAGTTTGAGTTCTGCAAAGAGGGACATCAATGGTTTCAATAAAATATTAACATATACATATATAAAATCACACTGTTTTTGCATCAAAATGTGAAGTTAACAGGCAGGACACAACAGAAACATTAATTTTCTAAAAATAAAAATAAAAAAAAAAGTAATAATAATTTAACTTACATCAGTCTCAAAAGAATGAAGTTATCTTGTCTCTGGATTTCAACATCTAAAAAAAACACACACATTATTTTAGTCTTAGTAAAAATAAAGATAACTTGATGTTATTCTGAAGTTTACTCTCCTTAAACCGTCTGTCCCTCTCTTCAGAAGAACACCTCCTCCTCATCCTCACACAGGTCTGTGACAATGAAGACAGGAGCTGGACAAGTCTGAAATATTACATGTAAAACATACTTTTAACAGTTACCACTTCAACAGCCTCAAAATAATTATGCTAGTCTTTACTACACAATGCCGTTTCCTTTAGGAGACAAACATACATTCAGTTTAACCGCGAAAAAAAAAGACAAATTCACATGAGCGTAACCGTGACCATAACCGTCTGTTAACGCCTCAAAGAGAACAGATAATGTAAAATCTTATGTAAATATGACAAAATACATTCACAGACGTTATATTAAAAGTACATCCTCCGTTCAGTAACGTTACATGAGGCAAGACCTCCGTGTCCGAGGCGAAAACCGCGTCCGTTTTTTTATATATATATATATATATATATATATATATAAAACGTTAAGCTCCTTTGTTTCCGCCTTTCATAAAACCTTCCGCCTTTCATACAACCGGGTAAACAATAAAAGATAACTTTACATTTTGAATATTTAACGTTACTTACCATAGTCTTTCACTCACTTCTCGCTTCTATCACGCTGAGAAAATGGCGGCAGCTCGCACTGGAGACGTACGATTTTGACGTGACGTGCGTGCTCTCCTTCACGTCCGCGTCCTCAACCCACCCCGCTGGGTTAAAAAAGAGAGTTATTTTCAACCCAAACTTGGGTTAAAACATCCCAAAGTCCTATCCAACGGCCTCAACCCAGCAGTTGGGTTGAAAAAACAACCCAGCGTTTTTTAGAGTGTAGTATTTTATTGCGCTCATGTAAATAACAGCATTAGTGTCAGCTGATGAAGACTTCTGCTGGTTTTTCTGAACTGAGGCACAGGTTGAAATGACGTGTGATAATCAGTCACGTCACGGCGTCTGTCGATAGAGATGAACTTGTTTCACACCCAGAACAATTCAGTAGTGAATCTGAGAGCGCTGTGCCTTCGAGAACATTTCTGACAAGTTTTCATTGAGATTGCATGTGCATCCCTTGTCTGTCGGCATCCAGTGACTTCTGACTTTAATTTTTAATTTTTATTTTTAAAGGGACACTAAGTAGGAATTACTCCCATCTAGTGGTGAAATTGTATTTTGCATTCAAACTAATTTTGCTCTCCAGCGCCTCGCTTTTTCAAAACTGGCCACTTCAGCGTCTCTTTTGAAATCTTTATCCAGCATTAGCTCTTTCCACCTAGAAAAAGCTTCCCCGACATTAACTCTTGTTTTCTGTAATCTACGGTCACGTTTCCTTTTACGTTCTATTTTTGACTGTTTTGGCGACGATGTTTTCTTCTACTGTGGCGCAGCATATGTATGGTCCATAATAAGAATGCAATCCAGACTTTTAAACTTGCCCGTGCAGTTTCAAGCGCCTCTCACTGCTCTGCACCTGCGTTTCTGGCTCTGACCGAAAACGCGTTGTGGAAACGCGTTGGCTTAGTACTTTTTGTCCCTCTCTGCTATTATAGTTTTGCAAGATGGCGGAACTTCATGGAAGCCTCCGTCGACCTACCCGTCCCATGTATATAAAGATAATAAATTCTTCATTTACGAGGATTAGTTTAAACATTGGCATAGTTATTTGTACACCATTGAGGGCATATTTATGAATAAAAATATTGATTTTAGATAATAAAATACCTAAAAAGTTACTTATTGTCCCTTTAAACATGGGGGGGGGGTTATATTTTACAATGCAAGGAAGTATGCATTTAAATTTAATTTTTTCTGTCAAATTTTTATAATAATTTTTTATATTATATTTTTATTATATATATTATATTATATATAATTCTTATAATATATTTTGTAATGAAAAATGTTACATAAAATTTTTTTTTTTAAATTGAAATTGAAAACATCAATTACTTAAGCAAATATAATAGTGAAGATCTGTGAGGATTTTATTATTCTGTTTATTTATTTATTTTTAGTCTAACCAAATGTTGTGCAAACTAAGATGTAAAAAAAAAAAAAATATATATATATATATATATATATATGGATATATATATATATATATGGATATATATATATATATATATATATATATATATATATATATATATATATGGATATATATATATATATATATATATATATATATATATATATATATATATATATATATATATATATATATATACATATATATATATGGATATATATATATATATATATGGATATATATATATATATATATGGATATATATATATATATATATATATATATATATATATATATATATATATATATATATATATATATATATATATGGATGAATTAAAATGTATTTGGGCATTTCCTCTGCAAATATAACAAGGAAATATAGATTTCATAATATAGGAGTATTTTATTTTAATTTATCTTGTTATTTATTTATTGTTTTGTCAGACTGAATATAAAAGGTTGTGACAGTATAATTTAGATGGCCTGAATTTGTGTGTATGTGTGTATGTGTGTGTGTATGTATGTATTCCTGTGTGTGTGTGTCTCAACTACAAACTATTTCCTGTTTCTTCACATGCCTGCTCTGTGATGTCATGTCAGGCCACCCAAATTAAAGCGAAATGTGGAAATTGCCTTTTTATTTTCTTTGTGCTGGCAAAGCCAAGCATCCTAAAAATACAGATCTGGATTGATACGGCTCTCCTCAGAGCTCATGGCCATTTATAGAAATGACCCAGAAAGAGGTTTAATAGAAACATGTCTTCCAAACAATCACAGGAGTGTGTGAAGTACGATCTGCTGTGTCAGAAATCATGACTTCCTTCTTTCACTTCTCCACCTCTCCTCCTTCCTGGCCTCACATTTCACCATCCACATGAAGTCTGCGCCATATTTGCACTGCACAAAATGATCTGTATTTTTATTTGTTTTCCATTACAAATGTCCAGACATTTATCAACGTTTTACAGCAAGTGGCTCCCAGTATGAACATAATAATGGGTTAATATACAGAGAAAACGGCTAAATATGAATTGTGTTCGTTTGTGGCTGAATAAATCAACTCTGTTGGATAAAAAGTTAAATATTGCATCCATTTCTAATTGAGGAAAAAATGGGTTTCAAAAGAAAAATCACTGCAAATATCTAAACATTCACAAATCAAGATACGTTTACTTCATTTAAGTAAATGTTTATTACATTAACTAAATTCTACTAAATAACAAGATTATTTTTCTTAGCCAACTTGCATTTTTTTTGTGCAGTTTTTTTCTGTCAGAAAAAGTCAGATTAAAAAAAATCAATTTAGTCTATTAGATATCAAGTTTTGTATTCTGCATTAAAATGTATGCTTAAGTTTATGCTTAAAATAAAAAGTATGTCAGTGCAGTAAGAAAAAATTATTATTTTTCTTGTTTTAAGCATAGACTCATTTAATTTTCATGCATTTTTAAGAAAACAAGATTTTTAGTCTACGCAAGTACATTTATCTTGATTTAAGATTTTCTTTTTTGTATTTGCATATTTTCAGGCAAGGAATTGCACACACAGACGAGACCAAACCAGACGTTTATTATTGTTTTCATTCATCAGATCATGTCACAGCCAGAAAAATGGAGATCTAGTTTACTTTCTACCTTGCTCAGCAAGACGTGGAGTTGCATGCTGCAAATGTGTGACTGTTTAACAGCATTACGGTGCATTGCTCTGTGCTTCAGGTGGACATGTTCTCGTACGGCATGGTCCTGTATGAGCTGCTGTCCGGCCGCAGACCGTGCATGGGTCAGCACCAGCTTCAGATCGCTAAGAAACTGTCTAAAGGAGTCAGACCGGCGCTGGGCAGCTCAGAGGAAGTGCAGTTTCACTGTCTGCAGACGCTGATGCAGGAGTGCTGGGACACCAAACCAGAGAAGGTACAACACACACCCGTCTCCTCCTACAGACGCATTCACTACGAAAGCTATATAGCTCAAAATCAGCTCGACTGTGTCAAACCATTATTGTGTTCCTGTAGCATGAACAGTAGAGCAATGTGTTTCTGATTCCCAGGGAATGCATGAACTGAGAAAATGTGCATGATTTTTAAAAGCATCTGCTAAATGCAAAATATAAATGTCAGGACAAATGGGTTTGTTTTTACTTTGAAAAGGTCAAATTCTTAGTGTTTCAGATGGTATTTGTCATTAAAGTAAGCAACAATGCTGAAAATGTTGATGTTTATACAGAATATACACTACTGTTCAACAGACTGGGCTCAGTACTTTTTTTTTTTTTTTAAGAAATTAATATTTTTGTTTAGAATGAATGCATTCAATTGATCAAAAGTGACAGTAAAGTCAAAATCTTTAAGTAAGGATCTAAAGATTTCGGCTAAAGAGCAGCACATTATCAGTTTTCAACAAATGATAATAATAAGAAATCAGCATATTAGAATGATTTCTGAATACTGAAGACTGCAGTAAAATTCATCTTTGATCACAGGAATATATTACATTTTACAATATACTCTCATAGAAAACAGTTCTTTTAAACTGTAAAAATATGTAATTTTTTTTCTATTTTTTCTGTATTTTTGATCAAATAAATGCAGCCTTGGTGAGCAGAAGAGACATTATTAAAAAGTCTTCCCAAACCTTAACATTTGAACTGAAGTGTACAGCAGACAGAATAGTCATGTAGGCACATTCTTCCAGCAGATGTTGTGAAGTAAGGCATGTGTCTAACAGTGTCCTGTCCTCCGGTGGCTGTAGCGTCCCCTGGCCGCTCCTCTCATGAGACAGATGCAGGATCCCAGTTTCGCCTGTCTCAGGTACCTGCTCCCCTGCGAGGAACACAGCCAGCTCTTCTTGTCCCCGCTGCAGGGACACAGCGCCGTCTTCTGGGACGGCGACAAAGACGACAGGTGCGTTCTTGAGAGAGCACCATGCTTTTCCATTGCTCTGTTCCAGAAACCTAATAAGCCAACTCTCTGTCTGTTGTCTACATAGACAGCTGTCTTCTAAGGGAACTGAAATGTAAACTCAGATGACTGATGAAGTGGTTTCAACTGATTTTAATAGAGTTTGGTCTTAGCAGGTCGATGCATTAATGACTTAATACTCTACACACAAATATTGGGTAAAATAGTCAACATTTAGTAGCAGTGAGCATTCTTTACAGACGCCTTTAGTGAATCAGTTTTAAGTATATTTATAGTTCATTTACATTTACCTTACTCTAGTGTTATTTTAGTGTTTTTATACACTATTATAGTATTTATTAATATGATTTAGCTTATATTTTTACATTTTAAATTTTAGTTTTAGGGTTAGGGTTATTTATACTAGCTTAGGTTTTTTAGTACTTCAACCTAAAATAATTTTATTTCAGTTAGTTTTCAAGTCAACATTTCACATTTTTATATATATATATATATTTTTATATTTGTTTTATATTTTAGCTTTGTTGAATTTGTCAACAGATTTTAATGGCTTGTTTATTTACTCGTTTTATTTATATTTTGAATTACCATTTTTTTCAGTTATTTTATTTATTTATTTATTTGCTTTTTTTTTTTTTGCTTTTTTGAATATTTTTTTTTTTATGCTTTTTTATGTCCCTTTTTGTTTTAGTAATTTTAGTACTTCAACTTATTTGATTACAAATAATTTCCAAGGCAACATTTCAAATTTTTATAAGTAAATTTTAGCTGAATTTTTTAATACCATATCTACATACTCATTTTATTACTATTTGGAATTAATTTAAATTCAATTCTCAGTCATTTTTATTTTATTAATATTATTTTTATTTAGTTTTCAAGGCAACATTTAAATTTTTGGTGATTAATGTTATTCATTTTTTTTTTTTTTGCCTCAGTGAACAAAAGCCCGTTTGACTGGTTTTGGTTGTAGTTAACTATAACAGCACTACTGCATGTGATCTAGAGTTGGGCCTAAACAAAGCTTTAGGAACAGCATTCGTGTCATTAGTGTGCTCTCATTAAATTGCTGTCTACGTAGGCAGCTCACTAGGTTTTGGAACAGAGCCTTTTCAATAATGAGGCCGAAAGGCCAAAGAAAATGAAGTATCTCAAAGTACCAGGTTTGCACTTTACAGAAATCACCCTCGTCAGCCGGTACGAGCCCGTAATCACCTTTTCACTCCATTTCCCTCATTTAAACGCTCTCCCGTTTTTTTTCTATTTACCACCAATTTGCTCCCCTTCAGACCTCTGGCTCACTCATATAAACACCCTCATTAAAATCTTTCAGGAATCTCATTTTTCAAGCCTCCTGCAGCTGGAAACACCTGAGAATATCAGGGAATCTTAAAAATGTGATTTTCAGATCTTAGGAATTAATCAAATTATTATGTCATTCGTTATGTGTGTGACAGTTTTAGAGTTTGGGTCATAGAAATGTCTTAAAAAAAAAATTAATGAGTATACTTTTCAGTGATGCTTTAAATTGATCAAAAATCAAAAGTCATTTATGAATGAGACATTTATGTATATCATATATTTATATATTGTTGTATATATATATATAAATATTTTTTACATATGCTGTTCTTTTGAGCTTTCTGTTAATCTGAAATCCTGAAAAAAATATGCCACGGTTTCCACAAAAATATTAAGTGAAGACTGGAGTAATGATGCTAAAAATTCAGCTTTGCATCACAGAATAAAAAAGATATTTTAAAATACTGTATTGTGTTTTTGACCAAATAAATTCAGTATCTATTTGTTTGTTTGTTAATAATAATAAAAAATTGATTTTAATTTATTCTAAATTAAATCTAAATTTCAGTTAATGAAAACAAATGTTAATGACATTTATGCACTAGTTTTATAAATATTTGGAATTAGATTTTTAGATTTATTAAAAGTTTTGGTTTTCATTTGATTAGCTTTTTTTTTTACATATATTTCTATTGTGCTATTTCGTTTTATTTTCGTTTTAGTCATTTTAGAACTTCAGTCTAAACTTTTCCAGTTAATTTTCAAGGCAACATTTGTAATTTTCAAAACAATTAAAAATTTATTAATACACTAATAAAAATATTAATATTAAACACAAATTAAAAGCACATAATAATACAATTACAAACATTTTAAACTAAAATTAAAAATTTTAAACTGGGAATATAAACATAAAAGCTGATTCAAAACAAATATTTTGAATACTTTGGATAAAAGCATCTGCTTAAGGAGTAAACAAATAAACAAATAGAGTGTTCCTACATAAACACTCAACATTTTAAAACCAGATCAAATACTTTAGAGCTAAACAAACTAATAAATTATATTAATTAATTTATTAGTTTGTTTAGCTCTAAAGTATTTGATCTGGTTTTAAAATGTTGAGTGTTTATGTAGGAAGAGTTATCCTTATCTTGTAATCAGAGATATCTGGAGCAGCCATTGAAATTTATTGAAAAAAAAAAAAAAAAGAGAGAGTAGAAACTCGAAAATCCTGCTTGAACCAGTCTGAGCTGGTTTAATTTGGCCTTTCATCTTTTTGAAGCAGCTAAAGAGTGCCAAAAACCACCCTAAAACTGCCTAAAGGTTCGGACCGCGAGACCAAACGAAGCTATTCCTCTGGTCCTAACAGGTTTGAGTTGGTCTCTCCTCCTGGCCGAGCTGGGGCTAGCTGAAAAGTGCCCAAAATCAATCGTTATATTTCCTCCAGTCCGGGAGACCACCAAACCAATCTGGGCTGGTTAAACGTTTTATCTTTTCTGCAGGGAAGCAAACAAGACATCAAAACATTGGCACGAAGCAGGCAGTAAAAGCTCCATGTGGGTTTTTATGATCTAATGACCCCCTTGATCCAGTAATACCCTGTCAATTATATTTGCACCAATCGCTTTATCATCACAGCCTTTATTCGTCAAGGTTTGACGTTGCCAATTATATTATCGCGGCTTCGTAAGCAAAAAGGGAAAAAAAGGAGAACCCAGTAAACCGCTTGCTAGGGTATTTGGATCAGAAGCGTGTGTAGTTGAATCACAGGGGTGCGTTTGTGACCGATTGAATCATTGGTGTGCTCTGTCACAGCGCACCGTCAGATAAATGACTCCTCTGATCCAGTAATGAATCACTGTTCAGCAAATCAATTAGAAGAATACATAAACCTGAGCCCTACTCCTGCATAACAGCGTAATGTATGATAAATGCTAAGATTAAAGACTCTTCATAAATCATGTGCAGATCTGAAATCATTTGGGTTTGTACGACATACTGTGTTGGTACAAAAGAACAGAACAGCAAGGCTTTTGTTGTGTGCATTAATTTAATTATTACTGTTAAATACCAAGACATTTAAAAGGAATATTTCCTGGCTTTGCTAATATCTTTGAAAGTTGTTGTTTTGACTCTTTTGTGAGTAAACCAGCCAGAACACCCTCGCCAGTGTTATATTTATGTACTACTTTTTATATATATATATTTACATTTACATTTATTCATTAAGCAGATGCTTTTATCCAAAGTATTCAAAATATTTGTTTTGAATCAGCTTTTATGTTTATATTCCCAGTTTAAAATTTTTAATTTTAGTTTAAAATGTTTGTAATTGTGATATTATGTGCTTTTAATTTGTGTTTAATATTAATATTTTTATTAGTGTATTAATATATTTTGGTAGTTTTCATTTTGCATATATATTATTTGTATAATAATATATTTAGTTTAACAAAGTTTTTAATTGTTTTATTTTAGCCCTGAGAAAAGCACCACTCACAGTTATTACTCACAATATTTATTAAATCAATTGTTTGTTGGTTTATTATTAATTTCTAAAATAATTAATAATACATTTATTTTTATTTTGGTTCTATGAGCGGTGTTATTTTATAATTTATTTTATTTTATTTTGATATCCATCCATCCATTAATATATATATACACACACACAGTTTGGGTTTGTCATTTAAGTGTTAGTTGCCAATGCAATATTTCTCATTTTAGTCTAATGTTTTATTTTATTATTCATCTTGATTTCAGCTAACATAAATGTTTTAATAGTTTTAATTTTAGATAACAGTAGTAACCCCAAGAAAAAGCACCATTCACATTTGCTTCTCAATTTATTGATTTATTTATTCTTATGTTACAATTTAGGTATCGTTTATTTCAGTCTTAGCCTTTATTTCTCTTGTAATTTTCCAAATGTGGATTTCATAACTGCTGTGTCCCAAAGACACATTCACGTTTCTCTCTGTGTGTGTGTGTGTGTGTGTGTCCTACAGGAATTACACGGTGGTAAACTTGGCCAAGGGGCAGGTGGAGGTGAATCGGATGCCTTGCCCAGGAACACGTCTGAGCTGCCAAATGAAGATGGAGAACAGCCTGTGGACGGCCACTGAGGTGCGTTCAGCTGTCAGTCGCAGCACTGGTTCAGCAGCGCACGATCTTTAGGAAACAGCACTAATCAATAGGAGATTGTTGTAATTGTTGTTATGCTTGTTGCACAAGACTTGTGTGTCATTTATCCACCGTTGGCAGAACAGCAGAAATAATGATGATTTTCAGACAGGTTTCCTGAACAAACTGATGTTTCTTCCCTAAACTCACACCATTAGTTGAGACGGTCCTGATTCTGATGCCTCTGGATCCAAATTTTACTCATTTTAAGTGATGCTTTAATGGGGTTTAATGTTTAATGTGTTTTTTTATGCAGTTAAATGCGCTTAGTGTCAAGAATGCATTAAATTGATCAAAAATGACAGTAAAAGGTTTATAATGTATCTGAAGGTTTCTACTTCAAATAAACACTGATTTTTTATTAATCTAAAAATCCTGAAAAAAATATTGCACCAGTTTTCACAAAATAATATTAAGTGTTTTCAACATTGATAATAAATGTTTCTGGAGCCATAAATCAGCATATCAGAATGATTTCTGAAGGATCATGTGATGCTGAAATTTCAGCTTTGATCACAGGAATAAATTACATTTTACAATATATCAAAAAAAGAAAAGTTATTTTTAAATGGTAAAAATATTTCACAATAATACCTGTATTTTTGATCAAATAAATGCAGCCTTGATGAGCAAAAGGTACTTCATTCAAAAACATTTAAAAAATCCCAAACTAGGAACAGTGGTGTACTGAAACATAGAGCACAGAATAACTGTGTACTTCAACATCAGATCAATTGATGCAGATCACCTTTAAAATATTGTAAAGGATACACATTTTGTCATTTTTAGTCTGGTTCATGTTGTCTTGTTTTGTTCCAACCATTAAAGTGTAAGAATTATATTGCAATCCCCATCTTTACACACAAACCACCCGAAGTAGTGCATATACCAAGAAAAGATGCATGCTTTTTAATGCACAGAATGAAAGGGTGTGCAAATGCTTTATTCAGTGAACTTCTGATGGAGCTGAACATCCTGAAATTCACTTGTCCCGATAAGAAGTGAACAAAAATGGTTCTGAATACGGTCTATTTCTCGAGTCCCAACCCTCTTTGTGAGTGAACACAGCAGATGAATGGAGATGTTTATCTTGATACCTTGTTGCTGTTTCTGCAGGAACAGGAAGTCTTTATCTACAGCCTGAAAGAGATGTGTCCCTTGAGTCACCCGCAGAAACTGCTCTCCTGTCCGGCTGTGGTCACCTGTCTCTTTTTACTGCCCGCCAGGAAAGAGGTCAGTGCCCCGGCGTGCAGTCATTGTCATGTGAACTATGCTTATGCTGATCCTGTTCTTGCATGGGTTGTTTTTCTCTCTTGCTTTGGATATACAATGTAAAAACTAAATATAACAAAGGAATCATCTCAAATAGTTCCTCACAAAAATGTCATTTGCTAAAAATGTTCTCACCCTCAAACCATCCAAGATTTTTACATGGGAGCAGATTTTTGGAGAAATGTAGCATTGCATCACTTGTTCACCAGTGAGTGGATCCACTGCAGTGAATGGGTGCCGTCAGAACGAGAGTCCAAGCAGCTGATAAAAACATCACAATAATCCACACCATCAATTAATGTCTTATGAAAAGCTGGATGTTTTTAAGAAATAATTCCATCATAACGGTGTTAAAACAACTTTAAACTGTTGTTTCCAATCAAAATATGAGTCCATAATACACAATAATGCTTCCTCCAGTGAAAAACGTCCATCCCCTGTTGTCTCTCACTTCAAAAACTAGCCACATTTTTGTTTAGAGCCGTTTTGGACTGTTTCTGCATGTAAACGCTGTTTGATCTTTGCAGTTTTCTCCCCTGATTCAGACTTTTCACTGGAGAGGACAATTTTATGAAATAGATTAGCAATGGTTTGAAGTTAAAAACATCTTAATGATGGATTTGTTTCTTACAAACATGCAGCTTTTCCTTTCACAAGATGTTAACTGAAGGACTGGGGTGGTGTGGATTACTTGTGGATTACTGTGATGTTTTTATCAGCTGTTTGGACTCTCATTCTGACGGCACCCATTCACTGCAGAGGATCCACTGGTGAGCAAGTGATGTAATGCTACATTTCTCTAAATCTGGTAAAGAAACAAACTCATCTACATCTTGCACAGCCTGAGAGTTTGCAAAATTTCATTTTTGATAGTCAAACTATTCCCCCGAGTATTAAAAACAGTTAACAAGTGCCAAAACTCTCTAAAACCAGCAAATCAGACTCAATTGTTGGCCAGGTAAGAACAGCAGGCTCTCTCATTTGAAGTCTGTGTTATCCAGGTGTTCCCGCTCTCCCTCTCTTCAGCGGACGTCCCAGTGACAGATTCAGTCCTCAGTGCCTCTCCAAACACACTCTAATACGAGTCTCGCTCCCTTTGAAGTGCCCTCGGTCCATTCCCTGCAGGTCACTGAGGATTTCAGAAGCAGTTGTGCAGATCGGTGAAGGAGCATGCAGCTGGTTGAGGGCTGTCAGGACCGTTTTAGGGAGGAAACGCTTTACATTTGGCACTTGTTCAAAAATGCATGCGAAGGCGGACTGAAATATTCAGAGAATGAGTGTTGTGTATGGTTTGATGGGATGTTGTTTGGGTTTAGTATGACTCTTCGGACAGCAAGGCCGTTTAGAAGTTAACTACATCCGAGCAGTTCACTACAGAATTGCTAATCTGCTTAAATTATTAAACAAAGTTGTTCTTACAGAAGAAACGTGTGATTTCTATATGACTAGTGGCAACTGATGAATCACAGTCTTCTGGTTTTGCTCCAGGCAAAAAGGATAAACCAAAAGATTGCATGTGACAAAAAAGCTAGAGATGATGTGAATCAACCGTTTAAACTAGAGTTCATCCACATGCACATTGTCTGTACAGCTCTCAGAAATCTTGTGCTGAAATATGCACGTTTCGAGTTCATAGCGGCACCAAACTGAATTTCCAAATGTATGCGTTATGTATTATATGACAACTTATTTCTTGTGATCTCCACGTAATGGAAAAGTACAAGTTTCTGGCTAATAGGGGAGCATTATAGATTTTTTTTTTTTTTTTGGTGCCGCTAGTAGTGAAGACCATACAAACTTTTTATTTTATTTTATTTATTTTTTATAAAAACTATTTTATTAATAATCATATTAACGGAAGCAACTATTATATTGAGTAAAAATGTATATAGTATTACTTAAAAATGTATTATTATATATTATTGTATTGGATTATAATATTATCTTGATATATAGATTTACAAATGTTATTAACAAATAACTTTAAATGTAATATTCTATCGAGTAAACATAAAAAAATTATATTAAAATAAGCAGATATTGTATTGTGTAAAAATATCATAACAGAGTAGTGTGTATATATGTATATATGTAAATGTGTATGTATATATATATATATATATATATATATATATATATATATATATATATATGTGTATATGTGTGTGTGTATATGTATGTATATATATATATATATTCGTGTCACATAATATATATATAATACAACCATTAATACAATTATTAGTGTAATATTTTTACATTTATTATATGCAACATATACATATTAATATATGTAAAGAATATTATATTCATAAATAACAATAATGATCAAGTCAATAAGTACAATTTCATAATATAATATATTACATAATATACTTTTATGTTATAATAATGTACATTTATACAAATAAATGTGTTATATTAATGCGAGAAAATATAATTATATATATACATATATTTATAAAAATGCACAAGTAACAAGTATTATTGTTTTAAGGAAAAGAATGTAACCTGATATAATAAAGAGTGATCTAAAACATGTATTTAGAGTATGTCCCTGTGTTTCAGTGTCTCCCGCAGGTGTTTGCCGGCATGTCTGACGGTCTCGTGGTGGTTTATTCCCTGGTGGATGACATCCCTGTAGAAGGTGAGACTTACATCTGCTCGCACACCATTAACAAGCATCTTCTGAACATGGAGGACTCGGACCCTCGGCAGCGACCGTACCCCGTGCGCAGCATCGTCCCGGTGTGCTCCGGATCAGAGGTGTGGTACACCAACGGCCCCGGCGTGCTGGTCATCGACAGCCTGTCGCTTCAGCCCGTCCGCCGCCTCGAG
This sequence comes from Carassius auratus, assembly GCF_003368295.1. Lineage (NCBI taxonomy): Eukaryota > Metazoa > Chordata > Actinopteri > Cypriniformes > Cyprinidae > Carassius > Carassius auratus. Next base: position 25,373,439 of record NC_039274.1, read on the forward strand.
CCATATCTGCCTCCGTCCCGCCTGGTGTCCATGGTCTCGTCCGCCAGCTGCTGGGGCGAGGAGGCCGTCTGGTGTCTGGACGATCACACCAGCACACTTCTGATGTATCACGCCGCCAGCTACCAGATCTGCGCTACATACAGCTGCAGCGACGCTAACCCGCTGCGGGACGTTTTCCCCGTCCAGAGGCCGGCTGGGGCTATGACCCCTGTGACCCCTGATCCTGACATAGAGGAAGAGTCTCTTCCGGCCGCCCTGGAGCCGGTGAAGGTGACGGTCACACACAGCGAGGACGCAGGGACGCAGATCTTGTGCCAGCAGGACTCGCTGGATTACTGCTCCATGACGTCCTCGGGCTTCAGCTCGGAGCAGCTGGATCAGATCGGCCATTTCCCTCACGTGGAGCGCTCCAGTTCGGGAGCCCTGAGCTCTCTGACCAGCTCCAGCAGCATGCCTTTATCCACAGACTTCGAGGAGATGGACAAACCGCCGGACGAGCCGGTTTCACCTGAATCATATCCTTCTGGGAGCGCAACAGATCCAGAACTAGCGGCTCAAAGCCAGACACCAGAGCAGCTGAAGGCCTTGAGCATCATTTCTGTCAACAACACCATCTGGGTGCCCAGGTATGACTCGCACTTCACAAGACCTCTCAGTATTTGCATTAGAAAAAAACATGATTATTACATTTTGAAATACTTGTTTTTTATTTAGATTCTTTTTGATGCCATGCCAAAATCATGTAAGAAAAATAAATAAATAATGTTTGTATTTTTATTCGTAAAACATGCATTGAATTAATCAAAAGTGACTGAAAAGACACAAAGCAGTCTTAAGTCTCTGGGGTATATTTGTAGCAATAGCCAAAAAATACATTTTATGGGTGAAAATTATCGATTTTTCTTCTATGCCAAAAATCATTAGTATATTAAATTTCCTACCGTAAATATATCCAAACTGGTTGTCAAAATATTGTCTGATCCTAACAAACCATATATCAACTTTGAAATGAGATGTATAAATCTCATTTTCGAAAAATTTACCCTTATGACTGGTTTTGTTCTCCGTGGTCACATTTATGATGTTATAGAATATTTATTTTCCAGTAAATGGCTTTCGATCATTCAAAAGTTTGGGGTTGATATGATTTTTTTTTTTGTACGTTTTCAAAATGTTATTTAGAGATCGGCCGATAATTGATTTTACCGATATTTTCCCCAATATTAATCCGATGTTATGGCACTTTACTTTCTTTTTGGTAAATTTAATGAATCCTTTAATGAAAGTATAAATTTCTTGACATAACACACACAGTTTCTGCCAATCTCATGTTAATCTTGAGTAGTGGTCGACCGATATATCGGCAAGACCGATAAGTTTTTCTCCTTGGCCATTGTGTTCAAGGCAGGACTTTTATTTTGACGGCGCGTCAGATACAGTTTTGCTCTTCTCTCTGAAAACAAATAGTAAATATTTGTAATTCAGAGCGGTATGAAATCAACATTAACCATTTGTTTTCTGCACATTACTGCTCTTCTTACAGTAAAATGTAATATATCTTTTAGACCTCGTACTCTTTTCTTGTTTACAAAGACGCTTAATTTGGAAATCCCTCACAATACAGTAGTAAAGTTGGTTGAAGGTTCAGTTTCATGAAAACTGTAAAACTTTAGTGTAGAAGAGGCATTGTAGACAGATTAAAACCCAGCCTAACCTGGTTTTCAGAGGTTGGATATGCTCTTCATGCAACAGTCATCGCTGGTTTTGTAGCAGTGCTTGTGTTAACAGTCCTTTCCTCTCAATAGCAGTTTCTCAGCTGACACAGGCTGCTCTGAACCTAGTTTGGGTCCAAAACTGCGTGATTGGAGTTGTTTGTGTAGAATTAGACTCGGACTATGATAAATGTTTTTCCAGGAGCGACAAAGGGACGTGTCCTGCATCAATTAAACATTTGGTTAAAGAGAGTAGGATCAAGGGCAGAATGGCTATGTTTTATTCATGAATATAAATGCATTATAATGTCAGTTTCGGGCGTCTGACTTTATTCTCTGTAACCCAGACACCGCAGAGCAATCAGGTCACACAGGTGCCTCATGTTGAGCTCAAGGGAAAGGACATGATTTATAAAAGGAGCTTCCTGCTGCTTAAACTAGGTTAGATGTCTTTCATGAGCGCGAGAGTATCAGTGTGAAATGTGTTCATCCAAACAATAAGAGACCGTATTGTTCAGCGTTTATTTTATTATGTATAGCGTGGTTTGGGTTAATGCAGACAAAAATTATTCATGCAGTCCTGACTTAAATGGATTAAGTAGATGTTCGTTTGGGAAATTAAAGTAGATTGAGTGCAATAAAATGATCAAGAATACAATCATTGGTCAGAGACATCTGGGAGCCCTGATTAAAAACTGCTTGGAAGTTTTTGTTCTTGTAATGAACTTTTAGTGGCTTTAAATACATTCACTGTCTGTTCACCGCCACACTCAAGTGAAGCAAACAGCTACTTATTCCTTATCAGTTCATCCTAGTTTTCTCAAATCGTTTTGTTTTGTTGCATCCTGTAACTCCTCCAGGACGAAGGAGAAGATGCAGAGACGTATATCAGAGCATCGGTTTAATTTAGACACTCTTGATAAATCTCTATGAAGCAGCATGCACTGTTACTGTCTGAAATATTCACTTTTTTAATTTCACTTTTGTGACTTGCTACACATAGCATCATTTTAAATAGTTTATTTTAAATTGTAATGTTATGTTATCGATAAATTTGACTAGCTTAATATAGATTTTTGTGTATTAGTTAAATTTAAATATAAAGTTTATCTTAATCTTTAACATTAATTTTAAAATGCGTGTCTGTGTGTGTGTGTGTGTGTGTGTGTATATATATATATATATGTATGTATGTATGTATATATATGTATGTATGTATGTATATATATGTATGTATGTATATATATATATGTATGTATGTATGTATATATATATATATATATATATATATATATATATATATATATATATTTATTATTATTATTATTATTATTATTTTCAAATAAGTTGTTTAATTGTTAACCTTGCTTTTTAACTATTGTGTTAAAAAATGTGATAACATGTTTTTAAATGTATGGTTCATTTATTAAAATTATTAATATTATATTGTTTACAAAAAAAACCTAACTATACATTTTTATTTATTTTTAAAATAAGGTTATTATTAACATTATTAAAAGGTAAATAGTCATTATCTTTAAATAATTTGTTTTATTTAAATTGTTCACGCAGATTTTTAATTTTGTGTCGAACAAAAAAAAAAAATCAGTTATATATAATATTGTAATCTATTTTTAATTTTGTCTCACTTTTAATATTATATTGTCAACAAGAATTTGCCTTATATTAAATTATTTCATTTTAAATATAAGGTTTATATGATTTTAATTAATTACCATTACTTTTAAACTAGCTAGATATAAAATCATATTATTTTTTATATTGGTAAATGGTTTATTTAAATTATAATGTTTACTTGTTATATTGTGTTGGCTGACTAGCTATGTACAATGTTTAGTATATTTTTAAAATATGGTTCATAAAAATATTTTTTCTGTTATACTGTTGACAAAACTTGACTAGCTTAATATTAATATTTAATAAAATAATTAAAAACTTCTACTTCCATTTTTAACCTTTAACTTTTAAAGCAGCTGTATATGAATTAGTGTTTTATTTATTTGTACGTGACTCTGTCTGATTGTGAAGTGTGAATGACGGCGTGTGTCTCTCTCTGTGTCAGGCGTGGAGGAGACATCCTGGTGATCGAGGTGCAGGAGCAGGCCGGTTCGTTCAAGGGTCGTGTGATCGCCGTGTTGACGGTGCCTGGAGTGTCCGAGTACGGGTACGTGTGTCACAAACATGCACATTAATAACCACACCGTGTCCAAACACACCAGAGCTGTCAAACCCAGTTCCTGAAGCCAGCAGCTCTGCAGAGTTTAGATCCAACCCTGCTTCAACACACAGACCCATCTAGTTCCCAAATGAGCCTGAAGGACCTGATGAGCTGGATCAGGTGTGTTTAATTAGGTTTAGAGCTAAACTCTGCAGGGCTGTGTCCCTCCAGGAGCTGAGTTTGACAGCCCTGACGTACACGACTCCACACTGTTCGTGACACCGGTCGCCTGGAGCAAACCAAAAATCAGCGATGCCGTAAACAAGCCCGGACAGATTCAAATCTGCATCGATTACTGAGAAAGAAACTCTCAAAGCACTGTTTCTGCTAGATATTTAAAAACATTTAAAGCTGCATGCATTCACAGCCAAATACAGTAGATGAATGGGATCATCTCAAATCTAAAATCATTAGTTTGAAAAGAGAGATTAGCAGTTGTAGGTCAGTTCTTCATAAACCTGGTATATTTCTCACACACACACACACACAGCAGCCCATCAGCTTTAAGTGAACACACAGTAAAGTGTGCTTGCACCTCATATAGACTGCTGACAAGACCTTTGTACGAACACACACCCTAAAGATCTCATCTGGGTCGAATTAATCGCACTGATTCTTCAGGACACACAGATTTCTTTATATTATATTTATATTATACTTAATATTTTAAGGTTTAAAGTTTATTATTATAAAACCAATCTTTAAATAATTATATGTACATAATATTGTTATTTACTTTTAAATGTTACATTTATTTTATTTTGTAAACATTGATTTTAAACTACCTTATTTATATACACACACACACACACACACACACACACATATATATATATAATGTATCAGTTAATTTTAATCTTCTGTTATTGTATAGAACAGAAATGTCACCAGCTACACATAATCATTTATTTATTTGTTTGTTAAAGGAAATGTTTATTATTACATTACTTTTTTACTAGCTTATTTATTTATATTTAGATAAATAATATATTATTTATTTCATTTATATTTCGGTTGTATTTATTTTAATTTAAATCATTTGTTAAATATTTTATTTATTTTAACACTTTAATTACAAATTTTATTAAACAAAAGTTTAATGACCTGCAATACATGAAATTCTTTTCTTTTCTTCTTCCATTTTCAAGTATGTTTTATTTCAACCCTGCAGGTGAAACATGTCTTAAAACTATAGTGATAGCCGTGAGGAGCATGTGTGCATGTGTCAGGTTTATAACACAGATCTGCACCTGTGCATCTCCTCTGAAGCCTTCCTCACCTTCTCTCGGTGCGATTAGAGAATCGATACGTCCTTCATCATGGCGCTGTCTGATCACTTTCCAGACCACAAGCTGAAGGACAGAGCAGTGAGAAAACAAGGAAGTCATCAATTACAGTATCAGGAAGCATCCAGAACGATAGAAATAAATAATTCAGTTAGTATCAATAAACACCCTGTAGCTTTTTTAGAGAAAGTGCGAATGGCTTGCAGCTTTATTAGAATGTGTTTGAATGTTTTCAGAAGTTAGCGGTGCTATGAAGTGTTGATCATAAACTAGTCTCTGTCCCCGTCAGCTCTCAGCGTAAACACATTCATCACACAGTCGAGGCTTTCAGGCCTGCTTCTGCGTCTCCGCCGCGCGGGTTATTTTCAGCGCAAGCTCTCGCTCACTCTTCCTCTCGTCCGTCTCTCAGGACTCTGGCGGAGGCGGCGCTCGTCGCAAAGGACACCGTTGTGTGCGGCTTCCGTAAAGAAAACATGGCCTGGTGCCTGGCTGTCTGGAGGAGCTGGGGAGGACGCGATCTCGAGCTCTTCTACCAGGGATACGAGGAGCTCGGCCGCTTGGAGAGCAGTCTGAGGAAACGGAGGTAGCTGTGTAAACGTATGTGTGTGTGTGTGACGGAGAATCGACGTTCTGTGCAGCGCACACAGATACAGGTTGAACTGGAGGGAATACACACACACACACACACACACACATGGACTGTTGCTATAAGCAATATAATCCTGCAGGACTTGGCCACATACACATTTCATATATATGCACATAAATAAACACAAACGATTGAATGCCACACGCGATGGATGCATGAACATATTTATTCAGCCCTGGGCATTTGGACGTTTGCTGATATATGAGTACAATTACATTCATGGACCAAGACTGCATCAGAATTCAACGAAACTAATGTTTTTTTTGCATTTATGGGTTTGTGTGTTTAAATGCCAAGAAGAGAGATTTATGAGGTGTGATGCTGGTTACCTGACTTTATCCACTTTGTCTCAAGTTAATCTGCAAACTAGATGTGCCTTTGGATGAAGGATTTTGATTTAGAAATGAAACACAATGAGACGAGGACCAATGAAACGGCAGGCCTTGTGAAGCCCCGCCCACTTAATGAGATCACAACGGAGTGGAAATGTTCCCGTCAGCATTAGTATTTTTCCCATTCATTATTTCCCATAGGGATTAAAAAAATAAAAAATTTAAGAAAAAAAAAAATTACATTCTGTCGATGCCTGAGAATGCGATATAGTTCTGTGCGGTCAACAAATCGCAAAGACTGCGTTGTAATCATACAAATAGGTCATTTAATGTAAAATATCACAAACATCTGCAGGTTTCCACCAAAATAAAAGCTCTGTGGTTCTAAAACATAAGTTTTTTTTGCTGCTGTTTTTGTTGTTATTAACTACAATTATTATTTTACAGTACAGTGGTATTATAATGATATTTCTTTATTGATTTGTTTAAATTATTACATAATACATAAAAATATTCCCCAATTCCTGGTCTGTTTTTTTAATAAAATACTAGTGCACATTCAGTAACCTTTCCAGGAAAATATATTTATGGCTGGTAAAATTCTCATGTCACTGGCCATTGCAGGTGCACCAAAAAGTTTATTAAAACATATAAATAAGCAATATTTTGAATATATGGATATGAAAGTGTTTTATTGCAAATGTGCTTGATGCCATTCTCTGCTGAATCATGGGTAATGTAGTTTTTCACCAGGAAGTCCACTGTTAAAACACGATCTTTTAAAGATACGTTGGAATAGTTCTTCAACAAAAGCATGTTCCATTGATTAACAACCTTGACGTTTATAGTAGGTCTGTTGTTAATGGTTTATAAGTTCATCATTAAAAACCAGTTCCCTATGGAGAAAATGAATGGGATGTTTACTACAGCACTATAGAGCACGGGTTGATGATTGTTGTGACTCAAAGCGGTTCTGTACAGAGGGGAATAAGAGCATACTGAATACTTCTAGCCTTGGTAAGCTATATTTGTCACTTTCAGTATGTGGCATCTGTCAGTCTTTAAAAAAATATGATTGTTTTACAGTTTCAATCCATTTTTTGTTTAAAATCTGTTAACATTTGGCTGTCTGATCATATAATGATTCATCACACAAAAATCACACTGGAAATGAAAGGTTAAGTCGAACGCATTGCATTGTGGGAGGGATTCAGCGTTCCACACAATGTTATTCTGCTCATTTTAGGAAATGCAGAAGGTTGTATTGTGTCTAGTTCGCATCCTAAATAGTGCAGAACTAGTATGCTGCTCTGAACCCAGCCGGAGTGATGGGAATCTCTGATTTGTAAGGAATCCAGAAGGGATTGATCTGATTGTTCAGTGTTTAGAGAACACCAGCATGCCGACTCTTTGCTGTTGTAAATAATATCCAAGCGTTTCTTCTCTATTGGATGAATGTTATTTATTATAAACTGTTTAAATCTCATGCTGCATGTGTACAAAGTTGTTATTGAACTGTAAATATGCTGAACAGAACATGATAAATAGATCAACTGCTTTTTTTATTAAAGAGACTGTGTGCAACCGAAAAGTCTGGATTGTGAGATATGTCACAATTGCCTTTTTTCATGATATTCCACGGTCGAAAACAAACAACCAAAAAAAATAAAAATAAAAAAGAACTGCGAGATCTAAACTCTGAATTCCAAGACAAAAATAAGTCAGAATTTTGAGATGAAGGTGAAAAAGAATTGCGAGATGTTAACTTTGAATTACAAGAAAAAAAAGTTACCTTTTTTTGTATTTTGTAACTTTTTGAGTCTGACTGATTAATGAGGGCCTGTTTTCGTTATCGCAGTGCAACATCTTTGCATTATAATCTCTAGAAGAACCATTAATTGTTCCCCAAAGAACTTTTCAGGGAACAGTATGAAGAACATTTTAAAAGTCCTTTTAAAAAAACCTTTTGCGGAATGCACAGATTCCACGGATGTTAAAGGTACTTCATGGAGTCAGATGCTAATAAAGAAGCTTGTTTTAAGAGACTAAAGTCATGCATAATTATAATATCTGAGCTATAACTTTCAAATGACATTTAGATGTTTTCAAAGGCGATACAGTGTTTGAATGTGCCAAGGCATGCAGTGCTACCTGAGATTTGAGGTTACAGTTGCTTTTGCCTGCTGGCATTGCATAACAACATAAACTTCTCTGGAAATGACTCATGTGGTAAAAGCCCTGAGCTCTTTACAAGCAACAGTTGCTTTGCCCATTCTCATTGTGGCATGCATTGTTGGCAGTATACATGTGCATGTGTTGTTATTCACGTGAGATTAGAGGGGTAAAGGAAGCACACACACAAACGCTGGAGTTTTCACCAGTCATGTATGTACACTCACATTAAGGATTATTAGGAACACCATACTAATACTGTGTTTGACCCCCTTTCATCTTCAGAACTGCCTTAATTCTACGTGGCATTGATTCAACAAGGTGCTGAAAGCATTCTTTAGTAATGTTGGCCCATATTGATAGGACAGCATCTTGCAGTTGATGGAGATTTGTGGGATGCACATCCAGGGCACGAAGCTCCCATTCCACCACATCCCAAAGATGCTCTATTGGGTTGAGATCTGGTGACTGTGGGGGCCATTTTGGTACAGTGAACTCATTGTCATGTCCAAGAAACCAATCTGAAATGATTCGAGCTTTGTGACATGGTGCATTATCCTGCTGGAAGTAGCCATCAGAGGATGGGTACATGGTGGTCATAAAGGGATGGACATGGTCAGAAACAATGCTCAGGAAGGCCGTGGCATTTAAACAATGCCCAATTGGCACTAAGGGGCCTAAAGTGTGCCAAGAAAACATCCCCCACACCATTACACCACCACAACCAGTGGTAACAAGGCATGATGGATCGATGTTCTCATGCTGTTTGCGCCAAATTCTGACTCTACCATCTGAATGTCTCAACAGAAATCATCAGAGACTCATCAGACCAGGCAACATTTTTCCAGTCTTCAACTGTCCAATTTTGGTGAGCTTGTGCAAAGCGTAGCCTCTTTTTCCTATTTGTAGTGGAGATGAGTGGTACACGGTGGGGTCTTCTGCTGTTGTAGCCCATCCGCCTCAAGGTTGTGTGTGTTGTGGCTTCACAAATGCTTTGCTGCATACCTCGGTTGTAACAAGTCGTTATTTCAGTCAAAGTTGCTCTTCTATCAGCTTGAATCAGTCGGCCCATTCTCCTCTGACCTCTAGCATCAACAAGGCATTTTCTCCCACAGGACTGCCACATACTGGATGTTTTTCCCTTTTCACACCATTCTTTATAAACCCTAGAAATGGTTGTGCGTGAAAATCCCAGTAACTGAGCAGATTGTGAAATACTCAGACCGTATCATTCTAATATGCTGATTTGCTGCTCAAGAAACATCTATTATAACCAATGTTGAAAACAGTTGTGCTGCCTGATATTTTTGAAAGAAGTTTTTTTTTTTTTCTGAAGAATGGAAAGTTCAAAAGAAAGCGATGTGTTGCAATCTTTCACAATACAAACAATGGCATCACTGATGTCAAACCTGTCGTAACTCGAGGCCGCAGCTTTTCAATGTGTTTTACGGTGGAAAGGATGATTAACAGTGAATAAGTTCATTCTGTTCCTCAAAAAAAAAGAAAAAAGCTAACATCAAATAGCTTATGAAATCATTATGAAATATAGCGCAAGAGTCATATGAACATGATGCATGTATTTTTTTGATACCCAAGGCTGAAGCATACGAGTAAATTAATTGTAATTGTAACACTTAAAAGTTTAGCCTTGAAGCATCAGAAGTGAGTTGAATTGATGGCGATGCGGTTGTGATCTATTTCGAGTGTTATGAGTGTGTCTTACAGAAACAAAATATATAAATCTTCACTTTTCATTATATTTACTTGATCAGTACAGCGCTTTTCACAAAACAGATTGAAAGCAGCTTCAGTAAAAAATGCATGTTTCAATGTTAGGATCAGGAATTATTATCAGACATGAGTGTGTCAAACTAATCTCCTTCTTGCAATAATATTCACCTATCAACCTTATTTTTAACATAAGAGCACGCACAGCCATTTGTAAGCCTCCCGGTGTCATTTGCCTCTGGTATTTTAACTGTATAAAAACAACCCTTTATCCGGTTTGATTTTGCAAACTGGGATTTGTTATCATATGATTTTAATAAACATAAATTCCAGCACACATAGCACAATTGATTTTACCTATAATAGATCGAAGGAGAGAAGATCAGAAAGGGTTTGGGGTGTGAGACAGTTTTTCAAACCTGCACTGAAACTCCTAGAATCAAATCTTCAATAAGGTCGATGATCTAATATGTAATGTGGTCAGTAAACGTCCTGTATTCAGTAAATATTACAATGTAAGGATACTCTTCGACAGTTTTGGACATGGATCCGAAGTTGGCCTTATCTGAAGGCTTTAATCAAGACCGGTTTCTGAGATCAGCACGGCACCAGTTTACAGGAAAATCTGCTAACATTACAGAAGAATCTGGAGAGGGACTTTTCCTGCACATGGAGTCTGATTCTCTGTAAACACGCCGCTGGATTCGGAGCCAGAGGTTTAGTCAACACCGGACATGGTGCCCTAGAAACTTCAAGCTGGATGAATGTTCCTCTGTTTCTTTTTGCATGATGGGAATTGTTCTATTAATCGATTAATCTTAATTCACTCTCCAAACATCCCTGAAAGTGCGGCGGCGTTTATATTTTTTTGGGGGTTTGATACGGGACAGATGGCTTAAATGGGTCGAAGGGGCGTAAGTGCTGTATTTTTTGACCTCACTCATGCATCGTGATCTTTACTTATATCGTGATGATATAAATACGAGATGTTTGGCTGAAGCAGCGACTTAAGAACTGGTGAAGCTGTAGTAAGACCAATCTGAGACTTTTCATACTTTAAACGTATGTAATTAATGATTTTACATTAGAGTGATGGTGTAAATGACAGTTTAATTACAGTTATAGAGCTGGTCAAGTGGTCTGGGGGGTTTCTGGGATGAAGGCGAGGGTCCGTTAATGCATCTCTGTCCATATAGTAGGTCAAGATTTGGGATGATGTCGCTGAAGTTGTGTACACCACTGTGAAGCTCTACAAACTTTTGGGGTACGATTTTATTTATTTTATATGCTTATATGCATAGTTTGTTAATATCATTGGTTGGACGAGTGCAACATGTGACATGCGTTAATGACAAGTCAATTTCGCCACGAAATATATCAAAAAAGGTGTCTTCATTTGTCTTAAATGGACTGAAATTGGCAGAAATTTAGGACAGAAATTGTCAACCTTGATTTTATATTTCTGTAAGATTATTAAAGTTATTTTGAAAGACATCTCTCATGCTCACCAAGGCTGCATTTATTCGTTTAGAAATACAGTAAAAATACTAAATTTTTAAATTTATTTTTTAAATTTTTTATTTCTGTGATGCACTGCTGGATTTTCATTCCTCCAGTCTTCAGTGTCACATGATCCTTCAGAAATCATTCGAATATGCCGAGTTCATGTTTGTGTAAACTGCAAATGTAAAAAAAAACTGCATTTATTTTAAATTATTATTATTATATATTTTTTTTGTAACAAATCAGTCATTTTGGAGCAATTTAATGCGTCCCTGCTGGATTAAAATATTATGTTTCCTTCAAAAAATTAAAATCTTACTGACCCGAAACCTTTGAAAGTTAGTTTCTTTGATTTTTACAAAACTTTTGAATATTTAAGGACGTTAGCATTCTATCAAAACATTGTTTGGCCCAACAATTTTGTTAACTAATGGCTAAAAAACAGTTGTAACCCACTTTCAGAAATGTGAAACATTGCACATTTCCAATTATAACAAAATTGGTAGATATTATATACTATAATGAAGTATTCTTTAAGTGCAAAAAGCCTTATAAAGTATCACAACGCTAAAATCCAAAATCAGATTCGAAAGCCAAATCAAGTTCTGAGTAATTCCAGTTCAAATCTCCATCCAGCTCCCGCAGCTAATAGTCCCGTCGTTTCCATCTCACCAGGTGTCTGAGATTGACAACATTTGATGTTCATTCCCATTACTCTACCATCTGATCCATTAGCATCAAAAGCAAAACTTCCTGAATGCGGTGATTCCTGCCGGCTGGAGTCCCACTTCCCCACTGACCTGCCACTGCAGCGGAAAACTCATTACCATTCCCTTCACTCAGCGCATTTTCCACTGCTCTTTTCTGTGCTATAACTGCAGCGCAGTGGTTTTTCTCACTGTCGAGCATTAGCAGAGGCCTGCGGGGATCGGGGCGTGCTGAGAGGGGGTAAAGGATCTGAACAGGGCAGTAATGGAGACCAGGTGGCAGCCAGTCAGCCGCTTTTACTGCACTCCTAAAAATATAGGGGTTTTCACAACAATACAATAGATAAAACCTTCCAGAAATCATTAAAACTAATAGTTCACCAAAAATGAGAATTAACCGAAAGATTACTCACTCTCAGGACATCCAGTATGTAGAGAAGACGGTTTCTTCATCAGATTTGGAGAAGTGTAGCATTTCTTCACTTGCTATCCGGTGAATGGGTGCCGTCAGAATGAGAGACCAAACATCTTATAAAAACATATCAATAATTCAAAAGTAATCCACACCACTTCAGTCCACCATGAAAAGTTGTCATAAATCTATCATTAAAGTGTTTTAACTTCAGTCCACTGCTAAAATACAAGTCGTCTATCCATAATATTGCTTTCTCCAGAGAAAAAGTCGTCACGTGTGACTTGGGAGAGAAATATGCACAAATGAAGCAGCGTTTACAAGAGAAAACAACTCTAAACAAAGTACTGTATGCTGGTGGATTTTGATGTGAGAGGACATTGGTTTATAGACTCATATTTGGACCAGAAGCAAGAGTTTGACATTTAAAGGTCCCGTTCTTTTCGTGATCCCATGTTTTAAACTTTAGTTAGTGTGTAATGTTGTTGTTAGAGTATAAATAATATCTGGAAAATTCTAAAGCTCAAAGTTCAATGCCAAGCGAGATATTTTATTTAACAGAATTCGCCTACATCGAACGACCCGTTTGGACTACATCCCTCTAGTTCCTTCATTAATGACGTCACTAGAACTGTTTTTTGACTAACCTCCGCCCACATATATTATATATTATATATTTATATTATATTATATATTTATATATTATTTATATATTATATATTTATATATTTATTCATTTAGCTGACGCTTTTATCCAAAGCGACTTACAATTGTTATATATGTCAGAGGTCGCACGCCTCTGGAGCAACTAGGGGTTAAGTGTCTTGCTCAGGGACACATTGGTGTCTCACAGTGGATTCAAACCCGGGTCTCCCACACCACAGACGTGTGTCTTATCCACTGCGCTAACACCACCCCATGAATACAGAAAAAAGGGGGCGTGGTCTTGTTGCACTCGCACTAAGAAGAGGAAGAGCTGCGTTTGAAGAGTGTGTTTGTCGCCATGTCGTTGAAACGCTGTTATTTTCATCTCGGAGTCCAATCATCTTTGTTTGGCCTTCACAGGGACGCTGTACTTGTAGATTAATGGTTACGATTTATGTCTAACTCGGTTCCGGAAAATTGTAATCCACATGTAAAACTATGTGCAGCACATTTTGCTGAGGACAGCTTCCTCAATCTCAATCAGTTTAATGCTGGATTCGCACAAAGATTATTCTTGAAAGATGGAGCAGTTCCCTCTTTATCTGGAGAAGGCGTTGTTTATGGACCACAACTGGTAAGTGTATTTTATCATTTAAGTTGGTGCGTTTAACAGTTTCTGTAACTTATTACAAAAAGGGCATCGCTGTTTAGCTTTAAGTAGATGTTAGGGCTGTGCAAAAAAATGAATGTAATTTTCATGCACATCTCATCAGTAAAAACGTTCCTGTGATTATAAGTACATCTCCAGCACCTGCGTTCTTTTACTGTCTATGGTTCAGATCAGGATTGCCAGGTTTTCGAAAAACAAATCCTGCCGACTTCTCAAAACTAGCTGATCACGTTTGCAGGAGGTCAGCGCACGCTCAGCTGCTGTCAAATCACAACACAGGAACCGCTGGCCCAATCAGAACCTGTTACGTATTTCTGAAGGAGGGACTTTATACAACAAGGAAGTCATCAGCCCGTTTTTATGACAGTGAAAACAGCGGTATACAGATAGGTGAATTGTGTGAAGAATACTGTTTTTTTTTTACACGTGAAACATGAACACGTTATATAGCACACTGTAAACACAATCAAAGCTTCAAAAAAACACAAAAAACGTGAACTTAAAAAAATCTTGATGATGGATTTGTTTCTTAAAAACATGCAGGTTTTCACTTCACAAGACATTAACTGATGGACTGGAGTGGTGTGTATTACTTGTGGATTATTGTGATGTTTTTATCAGATGTTTGGACTCTCATTCTGACGGCACCCATCCACTGCAGAGGATCCATTCACTGGTGAGCAAGTGATGCAATGCTACATTTCTCCAAATCTGTTCTGATGAAGAAACAAACTCCTCTACATCTGGGATGACCTGAGGGTGAGCAGACTTTAGGCAAATTTACATTTTTTGGGTGAACGGTTTCTTAAAAAGAACATTTTTCTTATTGTGAAGAACATTTTAATAACCTAAAGAACTGTTTCTGCATTTGAAAACATGGAACCTTTTTATTCCACTAAAGAAACTTTATTTCTATAGTGAGAGCTACTTCACTGTGAAACCAGAATTACATTGAGAGGCTAATTTCCAAATTTGAATTGAAAAAGCAAATAATTCCTACTTGAACCCCTTCAGGGTGTAACACAACCCCCTCTGCTTCACGTCAGGGTTCATTTCGCATGAATCAGTTCCATGGAAAAGCTGGGTTTCTTGGTGTTTTCTGGCACACACAACCACAAACAGAGACCATTACGCAAGCTCACATCTCCTCTGAGAAACTTCAGAAACATGCCACACATGCAAACAATCCAGTCTTAATCAACACTTCCCCACAGACGGACCCCCAGCACTAATCGATTGGACGCAGATATCGGAGCAATTACAAACATGTGTCTCACATTAACTCGGCTGATAAGCTTTTTCAGTGCTCTTTAATATATGCATGCCCTGTGTGACTGCAGTTGTGTAACTACTGATTGAAGACGGTGTGTTTTCTTCTGGGATGGGCAACTGGTGGCCCATATTTTGTGTGTGTTTGTGTATTTGCATTTTAACTATTTATTTCTATCCTCAAATCTAAAATTTGCAAAAATGCATTTTTGTGATTTATAACTATGCATTTAGAAACATGGTTCATGATTCAGACCAGTTTGTTGCAAATTTACAAACGATGCATTTGCTTCTTTACATTTTTTGAATTAGCATTATTGCACACAAGTTTTATAGTTAATAAAATGTTTTTATTACATTCATTATACTTAGATTTCATTCAGTAAGACGGAAATCGAGTAAAATGGTTTAGACGTCTATTTACTGAATGTTGCATAGAAAAACTGTACATATTTACAGCCAAACATTTGTTTTTCAAAGCAGTATTTTCATGCATGTGTAAAAAAAAATTAATAATAATAAATAATAAAATTAAAGATGTACATTCTGTAAACTCTCTCTTTATTTTATTTTTCTATAATATTGTTCTGAGAGGAAATAGGCAGCATTTTGTCAGTGCATTGATGAGACCCATATAAACACATGTTGAATATAAAGGTCTAAATACATTCGATTTTTTCGCTTCAGTTGGTTCTTTGTCAGGTTTGATTTGTATTTATCTTCCACTAAATGCTGCACAATCTTCCTTGTAATGGTGAAATGTGCTGTATAATCTCTCGGGACAGAGAAAACAACATTAAAAAGCTTCATGCTACCAAGACAAGCATGAACTCTTTGACAGCATCTGCCGTGGGTTTTGGGGAAGGTGATTAGCATCCATGAAGCGGTCAGCCGGCCGTCCGTGTGCCAGCCAAACTTCCCCCACATTATCCCAGCGAACAACACCGCCATTGTTCCTGGCCAAGGAAATGCAAAGATGTGCTTTATGTGGCTTTAAGCTCCTGCGAATCAGCACTTTTGAGTGTCTCTGTGTGAAACATTTCCTGTTCATTCTCAACCCAAGTCGTAATGCCGAATTAAAGAGATCAGGTCTCCCAGAATTCAATCCTGTGCTTTACTCAGCCTATAGTGCCATTCAAAACCTTTATGACTCCTCATACAATGAAAGTGAACACCGAGTGAATGTTAAATCTATGTCTCACACATATGACTCCACAAAACTTGGACTATACTGGAGCTTGGCCTCTTTTTAATCACTCTTTTATCAATCACAAAGAAATGTAAATCAAAAAAAGGGAGAAAAAAAAAAATCACATTTTATCACTATTTATGATGAGCGAACATCTTACGAATTACATTTCATTTTACAATACTAATTTTATTTTATATTGTACATGTATATATTTGTAAATATTTTATAAAATTATTTGAATTATAAATGTAAAATATAATCTGACAAAAAAAAATATTTGTGCGTGTAAACATGTATATGAGAAAAATAGTCTAAAAAAAGTAAATAAAATATTGAAAAAAAAAGAAGAATAATATTGATATAAAAAAAAAAAAAAAATCACAAAAAAATAGTAACGTTTTATCACTGTATTCAAGATGAGGAAAAAAGCGCTCTAAAGCTATAAATAACTAAACAGATGAAAACATTTAATAGTAATATTATTATTTGATATATTCTAATTTTAGATATTCTGTATATTCTTTTAGAAACTTTATGAAGCTACTTGCACATTATAGCCTACTTATTTACATTTGACCATGTAAAAGTAAAAAATTATTACAAATTAATTTAAAACTTACAAAAAACAATCACAAACAATCTGATAAGGAAATAACTGTTTTCGGCATGCTGTGATTTGCTGATTATACTGTCAGTATGATTAAAAACCCTCCTTTTATGTTCGCGACAGAACAAACTAAATGAGCCAAACTGGAAAAAATAAAAATAAACAAATTAAACGCATATTTGCGACTTTGTATCTTTTTTGTGTTGTATCGCGTTTATTGTGTAAACTTGCAAATCTCAAAAGAGAAGTCAGAACCGTGAGATAAAAAGTCGCAGTTTAAAATACTAATGAAAAAAGTCGATGAAAAGTTGGAAGAAATTCGCAATTATGAGAAATAGCCAGAATTGTGAGGTCACAATAAAAAAAGCAAATAAAAAAAATTGCAAGATAAAATTGCAAAATATTCTGAATTTTTTATTATTATTATTATTATTATTATTATTATTTTATTTTTTATGAGAGTTTATATGTTTGAATCGTGCCGGGTAAATTAATTTATTATTATCATTATATATTTATACATTTATTTATTCCATGGTTGAAAATGGCTTTCATATGTAGAAATTAATGGAGTAATAATTACAGTGTAAACAACAGTGATACTGTAATACAAAAATGATGTACAATGCCTGCACGGTATTGGTCAAAGTACTTTTCAGTCATTACCTTCAGCAAGTATGAAAACAATAGGAAAACAAAGCCAAAACCTGGACGTTTTAGGCAATTTAGAAGCAGAAAACAGGATGTGTGAGGAACATTTGTCATTCACTGAACTAGAACCAGTCCAAAGTAAGAAATCTCTCGGTTTGATACAGATCAGAACCAGTTGCGTCAGTGAAAGACTTCAGAAACCAGTCATTTAGTTGTTCTTTTAAACACATCCACCTCAATAAGCCAAGCCAGAGAGATTCACGCCAAAAGCTGGCAACAAGATGCCAGGAAAAATCATGGCTGGGTAATACTTGGGTCTTTTTGGAAGCCAGGTGATGACACATTAAACCCAACTGCATGCTGTTCATCCAGCCACCATTATTAATCCACATACAGCTCTCAGTTTCACACTGGTCAGCAGCAGAGCTTTCCTTCAGGACGCAAATTCACCTTCATGAAAAAATAAAAGCGAGATGGCAACCTAACAAAGAGGGCATTCAGTTTTGGTCCTGACATGTTTGTTTCCATCTTACTTATCAATAAGCACATCGACTGCTATGCAAAACACAAACTTATTTGCAAAGCAGGAGTTGGTTCCATGAAGTCTAAAGCTTATCAGCTCTGTGACTTCAGGAAAGAAACATCAGAAACTCTCTTATATGAGGTTCGTATGGTTGTGGCTGACGACTTACTTTTGATTGATTCTGTAATGATTAAATGGTTGTTTAGAAGTTAAAGCCTCTGTGGTTAGAATCAAGAATGAAACCAAGTATTTAATACTGGGGGGGTGTAACAATTAAAAAGCCGTGTTGACAACAGTGTTGAATATCTGGGTCTAATATCAGTGTGTATTATGGTTTTGGCTCTGGGTTACAGACAGGAATTTTAGTTTGCTAGATAAACAAGTATTTATTTAGAGTTTTATAATAATTTATAACTAACTTTATATTCATGTGCGTGTGTGTTATTGTAGTATGAAACTAGATGTATTTAAATGAGCATAGCTTACTCACCAAGAAAACCACAGATATTCAAGTACAGACAAGAACTCCAAGCAAAACCTCCAAACCTGCTCATTCCTCAAGTGCCCCGTTACACACACAAGGAATGTTATTTTAAAGGTGTGTGTGTGTGTGTTGATATCAGGAGCAGTGGGTCAGACCGCTCATGTCGAACGCACAGATACCTGCTGAATCATAGTACTGTATTAAAGGGAATTGCACAACCGCACAGGGCTGTCCCCAAAAGGTGCTGTGACTCAGATTTAAGCAGGAAAAAAGAAAACCACAGGGCAGATTAGAATCCACTCTCAGGGCAAGGAACATTTGAGGAAAATGGTAGAGACATGGGCTCCGTTCCAAAACCCAGCGAGCTGCTCACTGCCTACTGAGGCACCGCATTTATGACCTGAAAAGAGATCGTTTCTGTCCTCAGAATGACAACGGGACATTCTTGTATGAAGAAACTTATAATGACAGAGTATAAACTCAAAAAAGCAAATGTCCAAAAAAAATGTCGAGCACTTCTCTGTTCAACTGCCAACTTGCATTGATTTTTCAATAAGTTTAATTTAATTTCGGATACATGCAATGTAAGTTTAAGGTATCTTATAATAATGCAGCCTATATTTTGGCACAGGTTTCATGCCGAAAGCACATGAAAAATGCAGTCCATGTAGGCAGCATACAAGGTTTTGGAACAGAATGGCATGAGATCTCGATGGCACTGATTTTGAAAAAGGTAAAGCTTATTTGTTTCAAACTGAGCAACGGTCAACGGCAGGAAAGGAGAATCGATTCAGGTCTTGGCTTCTGCTTATGTGGGAAGTTTCTCCACACGCGTGTGCACATGAAGACTTCGATTTCATGAAGGTGATGCTTGTTGCCCATTGCAGTTTTGGGGCCTCCTTTAATTACCTGGAATGTTTTTCAGTCACCAATTCCTCGTTTCTGAACTCTTCTACCATGTCTTTAAAAAAACAATTTCATTTTTTTAAATGTAATTTCACTCTGGGTAATTAAACCTGAAGATCCTTATCTAATTTAGTGTTTGGCATTTAAAAAAATGCTTGTCAATATGCTATATTATCACCAGTTCTTGGTTTCAATCTTTTTGTCTTTTAATTTTCATGTTTTTTTTTTTCTCTTTTGGAATTGATTGATTATAGTTCCCACCGATTTGATCTTATGCACCTTAGATTTTGAGAGAAAAAAAAGCAATTATTTGTGGATACATTTGGCAAGTTCACTCATAAACAGAGGTTTATAAGTACAGATCAATGAGGCAAACTATAGAAGTAAAAAAAACCTGCTAATTGAAAGAAAACAAGTTCAATAATTGGTAATAGCATACCATAGTGATAGATTTATGCAATCATTTTTGAATGGGAAACACCACAAGTGTAAAAAGGTTTGGGGGGGGGGGACACCCCAGATTTGGGAAGCTATTATACCGTCTGAGCAAAGTCAGTTTTAGTCCAATGTGATAATTAACTAGCATTTTCAGGAAGAAAATCCTCTCTGGGTCAAAATGTTTGCAACACATCAGATTTAATAGATGCTCTAGTTGTTTTTTTTATAGTTCATGTTCAGGATTTCATGCAAGTTAAGCACAACACTGTAATATCCTACAACGGAAGTCATTGAATCTTAAGTTGTGTGAAAGACTTTAGTAGCCTTCTTTGTGCAAAGTTAAATCCAATCGTTCTGTCTGGTCATAATGTAGAGCCGCTAAACCTGGAAGGTTTCACAATATACTGGCAATGACACTAGCAACAGACTGTTTATATGATGAAAAATACACAGGAACTACACAAATCTGCTCAAATGAGCTCGGCGATTAGATTCCCTGGGAAAATGATTGTATATAAAGTTTCATCCTTGCATAAAAATCGCTTTGGTTAAAAGCACTGAAAAGCGGTTTTAACTGCTAAAAGGATGATTGACTTAACGCAATAACACATTTCTGTACAGAATAATACACGTAGGCACATTAGTGCTTTACTGTAAACATCAGTTACCAACAGATCTTAACTCGTCTTGAATCTGGAATGTTCCTTTGAAAGTGTTTGGATGCTCTGATAAGCAATTTAGTGGTAAACAAAATGAGACGAAACCTAAAGGCAGAAAGAAATCAAAACATGATGCATTTTGATAAACATTTTCTATTTTATTAAATATAAAACTTTTGTCCCAGCTGTATTGGGGCTAACGGAGAACTGAAATATGAAAATGCCCCAGAAAAGAACGCAAAAAGAAAGAAAGAAACCGACTGCTGTGGGAGATCAGTCCTCGTATTAGAAGGCTAGGCGGCAATTTAGGCTGATTCCCCCTGTGGAGTGCATGGCTCAATCACATGAGAAAACGGCCTGTACTTAAATAACAAACAGGAGCAAACGAACTCTGATCGAATGAAACAAGAAAATAGATTGCTAAGTGGCATGTTGTCGACATACGTTCATAGAGCCATGTAGAATAGAAATCTGGTCATCGGTACCACCATCCTACAGTACAATTCATGTTTTCCTGCTCCACCACTTTGTATTCGGACATCCACACACACACATACACAAGCATGCTCGAACAAAAAAAACAAATCACCTACAGCAACTGTGCAAAAAAGTCTTTGGTAATCAAAGCCATTCAAGATAGAGAGAGGAAGATGTAGAGGAACAAAAACACTATCCATGACTGAGATGGTTATACGATCTCTAATATACATAACCTCAGCCGATATCATACGAGACCGAACGTTCAATAAATTAGACAGTGGGAATGAGTTGGAAAGATCTACATCCAGCAGTTTCATTCACAGAAGTCAATAAAAATAAATCAAAATCACTGAAAACAAAACAGTGTTACTATGGATTTCCCAAGACAAATAAACTGGAAAAACAAACCAAAAGCCAAAAATTAGAAACTTTTGATCAATGGCCCTTAATTGTCACAATTAAGATTGTTATTTTATAGATCCCCTTTCCCAAGCATGAATCACTTGTTCGTAGCTCTCTGTAAACATTCACAGATAAACATTTACCAATTGCCAGACACCACATGTCCGTGTCCAAACTCCCTCTCCGATACCATCGCGACGCATTTTCAGGGGAGGTACACAGCAGTTTGTATGAGAGGTGGCATAAATATAATGCTCAATATTGGATTGGTAAAATAGATCTCCTTACGTCAATGATCCTTACACTGCTAAAAAAAAAATAAAGATCAGAGTCTAAAGATGTCACGCTGCTCCTGTACAGTTTACAAAACCAGTTCTTATGTCAAAATATATCCACAGACGTCTTTTCAGTAAAAAATAAATAAGGTAGTTAAAAAACTCCATAGAGAGGAAGACAGACAGTTGGGTGTGCACTTGCCGGGTCTATTCTGTCCTCACTGAATCGTTATTAGAGTTCGAGATCTTTCGGAAACCGTGGTTGTTCTTCTCCAACCACAGCTCCGCGAGTTGCTGCGTGGAGCCGTGCGAGGATGCTTTGGATCCCAGGCACATTTTGTACTGCTTGGGATCGAGGTTGGGGTCGCAAACCACAGGGTGGTGGACGTGCACGATGCCGGTGTCCGTGCTGCGGAACAACTTGATCCCGGACTGGACGAATTTGTTAAAGAGGTCCACGTCTTCCAGTCCCCAGCCTTGGATGGAGACGTCAAAGCCACCCGCTTTGACCAAGTCTCCTTTGTAGATGCAGACGATCCCATAACCGTAGTGTCTCCACAAGCCTGTTTTGGATGTGAACACGTAGTGGTTGTCGCTGGGCACCTTGCCTGCATAGACAACCTTAGGGTCATACTGGCTGAAGATGATGGGAAAGTACGTCTGTTCCCCAAGTATGGTGTTCCCACGACATCTGGTCAAGAAGTCGGGGGTAAACAGTAAGTCCACGTCACAGTAGAAGAGCAAGGAATCATTGGTAAAGTGGGCCGAGCCGACCTCCAGGGCCAGAGCACGGGAGAAGGGTCCAGAAACTGGTTTGATCTCCATGTCGGCTTTGGGATATTTCATGTGATACTCCCTCATGAGCTCGATTTGCTTAATGCGCTCCGTGTTGTTGTCTGTGCTAAAGAGCAGAATCAGCAACTTGACGTTCTGGTTGGGAATCAGGCAAATCTTCTCGAAGTTGGCCATGAAGCGCACAAAGATCTCATAGCGTCCCGCCAGGGGCACAAGGATGTTGATCTTCTTCTCTTTGGGTTCGTGTTGTTCGATGCCAGATTGGCTGCTTAGCTTAAACGGGACGAGCATCTTGAGAGAGTTGGACAGGAAGGACAACGAGTCCGAGTCTTGGTTGATCCTGGCAGCCAGGACTCGGGCGTCCATCTCCTCGTCTTCCAAAAACTGGATCTTACTGAAGGTCTGTTGGAGGTAGGCGTGCCTCCTTACAGGAACCGTCATGGTCTTCCCCTTGTGCTTCTTGTAGAGCAGCAGCAGATCCAGTACGTACTCCGCCCCGTACATGGGGTTGACCCTTCGGTATCCGTACTGGATCTCTTTGAAGTCAATGACTCTTCCTCGCGTCTTGGCATTGGCGTTAATCATCTCCATAACCTGCATGATGATGTCGTCCAGCGCCATCTTCTGCGAGGAGTCGATGCCCCGACGTGGAGGCTGCCCGTCTGAGGACGAGAAAATGTACTTGCCCGTGAGGAACTCCCATTCTAGCACCTCCTCCCGCTGGTGGGGGTGAAAGCGCATGAAGGACGGAGGCATGCCCAGTTGGAGGTCTTCCTTGTTCACCTCGGTGTTGCTGTAGCGGCTCATCTGCACAATCTCGCGGTGGAGCTGGATGGTGCGGTGGCGCAGCTCCGCGATCTTGCGGCTCAACATGTAGCTGTGCAGGCGATACTGGTACGGCGGGTTCTTGTTGGGGTGAAGGGTTATGGCCCGGTGGATCTTGCTGTTGTGGAGATCACGGATGTAGCCCTTTTTGTTTGGCTCGTAATTCTCATAGAACAGCTGCTGCATCTGAAAAAGAGAAAATGGGTATTGATGACTAGCTCAGACATAATAATGGCTTGACATCATAATGACTGAACTGTGCAATAGATCATTAAAAGCTTGGAAACTAAAAACAAAATAGGCAGAAATTTTCCAATTAAAGAGCCAAACTGAAACACAAACAAGCAAGTCTGCCTTAAGACACAGGAGAAGGTTGGAAAGTGGCCCACAGACTAATCGTGGGATTAAAAGTGATAGCATGACATGGGTAAGATTACAGAACAAGGCCTGTCTGACGAATCTGGAAAGTGATACAATCACTAGCACAGAGTCACAAGACACGACTAACCCATTTCTATGCCTGAAAACTACAGTGCTGAGGGGCCAATGTCCAATATATTATCACTCATTTATCTAAAAAATATCTAAAATATCTAAAAATATCACTATACCTAAAGTATGACTTGACATGACTAGGAATAAAAATAATAGATCAGTTGATATTTGCCCATTTTGAGGTAAATAACAGTTGAGTAAATGCTACTTTCATCTCATCCAGTCATTAGACCCAACTATCCCATTTCTAAGCCTGTCCTGTAAACTATATATCATCAAACATAGAATTATTTAATATTATAAGTATTATTATTTTTCTAATACTTGGTTAAAAAAACATTATAAATTAATTTAAATTAAAACGATCTTACTCGTAACTACAGTCCTGGGTGACAAGTATATCCTATATATAAAGCTAGCATTAATGACACCACAAAGAAAATAACAACTCTTCTGACACTCTAGTTACATTCTCAGATACAATATCCTACAAGTCTGATGAATCATTTGTGGACCAAGTAATAACCTGCAATCTTTGAAGGCTAAACCAGGTGCTCCTAACTGCAGCTCTGCTGGCTCTGGCTGAAAGGGTAATAAGGGTGTGAGAGGAACACGGTGCCAATCAGCAGGTTAGATTGACCTGAGAAAGCCTGAGAACGCTTCTCAGCAGCAGTCAGGACTGTGGGAACACTTCATCATTAGCCAGCCCATAATTATCCCCACTTTGGGTCACTTCTTTATTCTTAAGGCACTTTATGACCATTTATAAAAATTCTATGATGGCCACTGATGTGATGAGGCCGTTCATTAAGGTTTGGAGTTAAATACCACTGAGTGGCGTCTACCAAGCAGAATTAGAGAAGTAAAACTGGGAGAGGAACTGAAAGTAAATTTGAACTCAAAATTGTTCTTCCCATGCCAAGACGAGGTGCATCAGTGTTATTAACGAAATTACAAGAGCGTCTCTCTGCCCCAAAGCAACCACTTACATTTAGTCTTTAAGCAGAAGCTCTCAACCAAATCCACTCAGAGCACTTCTTTATTACAGAGGCTTCCCAAGCCTTTCGACCAATGAATTTCAGTAACTTTCCCACTTTGATTACTGGATAACTGAAGCATGTGAATACAGGATTGTAAGATTGCAATCTCAAAGAGCAAGTTAAAGCCAAGAAAAAAATCAATTCTTTATAGAAAGGTCCATGATTTTCAAATCTGACTCACAGAAATTACTCCAACAAAGGTATTTTTTTTATTCACAGATTTTCCAGGTTTTTCATGACTGTGGGCTATAAAAAGGTATATATTTTCAGCCTATTTATCTTTTTAGAAAAAAAACCTATATTTTAATATTTATTTTTTATAACGCATTTTATAATTGCACTTACAAAGACCAATTTATAGCCAAGAAAAATGCATATTAGCATTCAGACAGCAGACGCGTCCCTTTAAATGGAGGATGCCAGAGAAATGAACTCAAGCTGCAATCGTGTCGTCACACAACATCCCCGAGCCTAAACAAATACATTACAACAAGATACAATCACTTCATTCCCACAGATAAATGCAGACGGCCGCATGACAGCATCAGTCTGCTTTCTGTCAGGACTCCACACGTTTCCATTACAGCCCATAACAGGAAGCTCAAGCAAGAAAACCATAAAGGAAATGCTCATCCAAAATTCTGTTATCACCTCAATAGTTCCTGTAAACCACAGCAAAATGCTCAAATTAAATAAACACATTTTACACAATATTTTTAAAGAATATAAAAAATTTCCAATAAATAAACATTACAAATTTTGGAGGAATTAACATTTGTATTAATTGGCCACGCTGCGTTAATTCTAATATTCCTATAATTAATGCACCATAAAAATAAATAAATAAATGAATAAAAAATTATATTATATTTGATATTTAAAAATATAATTACATTTATTAATGCTAAATGAGACACTATGAGAAATTACACACAAATTACAAAATATTTACTCAACAATATATATTTATTCAGTATTGTGTGTTTTATTTATTAGCACATTTATAATTTACAAAAAATAAATAATTTGAAAATAGAAATTTTGGAAGATAAATGGACATTTAATGGATATGTGCCATGCTCAGTTAATTATACACTAATTATATAAACGGTTTCTAATCGGTTTACCATTAACATCATTTTTAAAATAAATATTATGATAATTTAAAATAATATAAATTATTAATGCCAAATGAGACCAAACTGAAATTATGTAAACTATTTACATCATATTTACTACTACTACTACTACTACTACTACTACTACTACTAATAATATTCTTTATTCACAATGATATATATATATTTTTTAGAGAATATTTTAAATATCCCCTCCCCTTTTTTATTCATTTAGTTGAGACCAAGGGAATGAACATTTGTACTAACTGGGCTGCGTAATACATTTTTGTCTAACATTACAAACACATTTTTTTTTTAATGAAAATATAACTAAATTTACAGAAGCTAAATGAAACACTGGTGAAATTAAATAAACACATTTTACACAATATTTACCTTTTTTAGTGTTGTCAATCGATTAAAAAAGAAAATCACTAATCTATCACACATTTTTTTATAAACAAAGTCCATTTCTCGGCCTGCTCTATACTGTAAACCCATTACTGAATTACATTTATCAAATGAGTCCCTGTCATGTGATACACATTGAAAGCAGTCTTTCTTAGCTTGAATTGTTGACAAGCAGCACGAGAAAAAACATTAACAGTGCACAAAAACCTAATGTGGCACACAGATGACGGGATCAGTGTAAAGCAGTGCATCTAAACAGACGAATGTTTGACTTCTCCTGCAGCGGGAGATTTGCTTGGCACTGGAGCCCATGTTAAAGTCAACATGTAGTCAGAACCGACCCTATTTACTCCTAATGAATCGCTTAATTTATTATCCTGTAGGTCAAATGTGCTGTGAATCTTTCATTAAAAGCACTGATTGGTTGTGACGTATTTCTCATGACTGCTTCTCTGTTGTGATGGTGCTGGATTTGTTTGGGATGGTGAAGGGCGAGTGAAACCTGACATGGAGAAGCAGATCCCGGCGCTGGAGCATGTGATGCAAGATTAGAGCTCAGATTCAATCCGTCCACAGCTCAGATAACAGAGTAATGCCACACGCCACGCTTGACTTGCTGGATTCACATTGCACCGGATGAGATAATGTGACCCATTTCTCATTTTCTAACATGTAAAGGCCAAACTGCAGTAAAGGAGTGATCTGCTAATGAGCTGCGTCATCATTTAAAGTCACACAAGGCCCAATTCATGCACATTCACGGTTCATTTAGCTCGTTTATGAGTAAACATGTTTTCAATATTCTTAACATAAGTTTACTGTAGTGCATAATGTATTAAAACTCATTTTCAATTAGACACTGTATTAATCTCCAAGCTGAAAACACAGAAACAACTTTGGATAAATCATTATAGCTACCGCTATATAAATATGCAAATGTGCATTTTAAGATGCATGTCTCTTCTGATAACTTTAACTGTTTAGCCAATTAACTGAAATGTTGCAATACCAAAAAATATGAACAGCCTTGTCATTAAATTTTAAAACCTATTTGCTGTTTTTCAAATAGTGTGTGGTGAACTTGTAATAAATATTGCATCAGATAATGGATGATTTGGATTATATTATTTATATACGCTTTATTTTGTGTATTTAGAGTAAATAATGCATTAAATAAGATCTGCGTCATAAGTTTTAAATAAAAATGTATGTGATTTTGTAAAATGCAATATATATAGTAACAAATTAACAAATCTAGTCAAAAGACTTTTGCTATGCAAAATAAACAATTAAATGTAATCATACCTATGAAATGGTAAATAACAAAATACTTCTAGTATTAAAATAATAATAAATATAATCGCATTGTTTATCTCGGTATTTGACCGGTGTAGTTTCAGTGTCTGTGACGTGATGTGATTTATAAGCACGTGACCGGATAGAGCCTCTTAAACCTGACCACACTAAGATCTCTCTGCTGATGAATACGCAGCATCGCAGCTCATACATGTGTGACTTGTTCACTACAGATCACAGACTGAGAACTGAAACCGTTGTTAGCTCTTAGAAAAGAGTTGTTAACTCAAAGAACTGCAAAGTAAAACATGGGTAATTCTTTCCACTATTTAATGGGAAGCGATTGCTCCTGATGTTAAACACGTGTCAGGGCTGATTTGATGGCCGAGCTCTTCACACTGATGGTGAGCATCAAAAACAGATGGAGCCTCCTTTCTCTCAAATATCTCATGCATGATGGCACAGGACTGGACCGGAACAATATCGGTTTACAAATGCATTGCATTAAAAACTGCAGAAACAATGCATTTCAAGTTTGAAAAATGAGTAAAATGTTCAGATATGAGAAAGACAAGAACATGCACGGTGGTTAACACTAAATGGACTGTTTTCCAGTGCCACTCAATTATAAAAACCTTAAGTAGTTAAATATCCAATAATGAAAGGACTTTTTTCAGTCAGCTTTGAACAGAATAAATGTTTGCATTATTAATGTAAACATATCTAAATCGTAATGTAATCATGGTCAAAGCTTCTTTCTAACATTTCCAAAACATGTGTTGTAAGAAACTAAAAGGCAAGAATCCATAAGTGTAGTACAACTTAATTACTTGCCACTTAACGAATTACATTTCATGGAAAAAGCTAAATCATTTAAATAAATCATTTTTTTTTAATATAAAAATTAAAACAATCATATCTAACCATACAAAATACATTACTATCATCTAAAGCAAACCGAAGAGGGTAGATATTATTAACATTAGGGTTTTATTCCTACTATAACTCTATTATAATATAATATAATAAAACAGTCTCGGTGTGCTTCAGCTGCAGCTTCCAGCACCTTTCTCTTGAGGCTGCTTGTGAGAAGATGTTAATAATGCTGATTTCAGCGCTGCGGTCGCTGTATGATGGACGGCTCTGGTCTGGACGCATGAAAACACTTCAGCGTGCCACAATCAAAATCAGCATTATGCAACACTCCCAATGACGCAGATGAAGCTGCCTCCTCTGCATCCCTGTGAAAAAGCCTTGTTGACTGAGAACAAGAAAGGTCCTTGAAGCAGAATGAGAACGTGTGAGTGAGGAATGAAAGCGTGAGGATGAGCCAAAGTATCGCCCGTCTGCTGTTGGAGGTCATCGGGTCTCATATATTATATTAATTATTTTATATATTAAATTTGCTGAATTTATATTGATGTGATTTATTAAAAAAAAAGAAAAGAAAAAAAAAGTATCCCTCTTAAAATTATGCTTATCAACGGCTTTCCATGCGAAGTACAACATTAAAGTAAATAGCACTGGTTTTCATAAAAATATAATATAATATATTTTTTATAATATTTTTTTTTAAAGGAATAGCACAATTTATTCCTCCATGTATAAATTTTAACAGCACATTTGCCGAAAAGTAGACTGCGTTTTAAAAGATTAATACATTTCTTAAATAAAAAAAAAAGAAAAAAAAAAAAAATGGACCATATAAAAAAAAAAATGAATTGCTAAATTTGTGTTAATTCAATTGAGCAGACATTAATTTTTATGCATTTAAAAGTAATTATAAAAAGGTCTTTATAAAGTGTAAAGGAAAAATAGAATCTAGATATAGAAATATAATTTCTTAAACTTTTAATTAATTTAGGTTAAATTGTATAGTTTTATGATTTCTATTCATTAGACATTATTGCTACATTTTTAAACTAAAACAGAATAAAAAAAACATTAATTAATTAGGAAAAATTTTAATGGAATTTGGGAAAAATAAAACCTCTTTTTTGGAACTTAAGAAATCGTTGCTTATTTAATAATACCAAATTTTATTCAACCATTAAAATGGAATTCAGAAATTTTTTTAAACGGAATCCAGAAAAATGTACAGAATTTGGAATTCATGAAAACTAATTACAAGTCCCAATCTATCCACCATCCTAATACATTTATTCTGAAAAGATTGAGGCAACTCTAATAAATGACTACTTGCTTTTATACAAAATGTATAATAAATAAATGGAAATGTCATTATTTTATCCATTTCATTTACTGCTAAAGTCATCCATAATCTATTCATTGTCCAGTACAACAACAGGAGAATCCATACACTATTCATTCACCTCAATCGTCCCACAGTAACCAAACCTCAAGAGTTTTAATAAAAAGCCAACGATTTGTCCATCAATGCCTGCGGATCGGATCATTTGGCCAATAATCGGCCCCATTGAGTCACAAAGGAGGCTCTCAGCAGGTAATGAAGGCTGAGTGGAGGTGGACGCTTCTGTCACTGCGCTCTTTATTGAATCGATTGATGGAGCTTGACGCAGATATTGAGCTCTGATAATAGACGGCCTCATCCAGCACCTGTCAGCTGAACAGCTCCACGCAGAGAGCCCGGGCGGCCGCTCAAGGTCTCCTCGTTAACATCTGCTGAGACTAATCAAACCTGAGACCTCAAACATCATCCACCGCTGCGGCGAAACAAGCCTCACCACAGAGACCACCCTGGGAAACAGCATGGGACATCCAGAAAATACACACCAAAAGAGCTTCTTTACCGTGCAAAACAAAACAAAAATATATAACTGCACCCGAGAATGCTGAAATACTAAATGATAAAATGATTACAATTAAAAAAAATGGATATATAAATGAAGTAAACAAATATTAGTAAAGTAAATAAAATATTATTGCACCTATGAAATAATAAACAAACAACAAAAAAAAACTAAATCTGTAGCTGAAATCTGAAAAGCATCATGGGATGTCAAAAGATGTTTTCTGAGCAACTTCTACCTAAGTTCAGGCTTCTTTCGTCTGCTCTGCTGTAACCCCAACAGAGACTGAAGGACAGAGCTGAAATCAGTCATCAGCCGTCATATGAAAGCAGATCTCATTACCCGATATAACTCTTCTGATGACAGGAATCCAAGACCAGTGTTTTTCAGTCCGTTCTATTCAAAAGCCACAAGAAAAGGTCCTTCTCTTTCAGAAACGTTGCATGACTTATCACTGATCAGATAAAATAGCTCAATAAAAGATCATAAAATTGCCAGTTTAAGGCATACAGATATTGTATAAAGGACAGTCAGCGTTATGCTGAATCTCAGAACGTGGCTCATCTTATCAGAAATGTTATAAAACACTTTTGTTTTTAACCGAAGCATTACCAATCTGTTTTCTTACGTGAATGTTAACGTTCAGGTAACATGGTGCATCTCTTATATAAACCTTTCCTTCCATTGAATTTCCAGCTCAAATAACCCAATCTACTCCACCGTATTCATACCATCTAAATCGATTCCATTCAGTATTTCTTGCCGCCACTTTCTCACAAACAGGTGTCAATGTTTAAATCTTGCTTGAATCCAGACAACATGAAGCCAATGTCTTTGTGAAACACTTCTGACAATAAAACGGAGCAGACTGGTGTTGAACCGATAGGAAAACAATCCATCAAGCCCTTATCTTGTTCCACAGCACTTATCTAGAGAATACAGTGAATAGAATACAATCAGCGGAGATAAGAGAGAGAGAGAGCTGAGAAGAGCTTGAGCCTGCAGACGCGTGACACACTGCACACCGGCATCTCTAGAGCCGTCACACACACACACACACGCATGGAAACGATCACAGCTGTCGGGTAAAGTGCAACCCGGGGCGATTCAGAGCATTCAGCCTGAGATTCCTGTTAAACACACTGATAAAGTCCGGCTCTGCATCCTGTTCAGATAACAGACCCAAACAGGGCATAATGATGACCAAACATCATCCACAAACCAAGAAAGGTTGCTATCTGAGAGTTTTCACACTTGGTTTAATTGCTTTAGTGTCTTATACAGCAGCAGCGTGAGAATTACAGCAGATGTTTAGTAATAGAGATACTGACTCAAGTCTCCAACAGACTCCAGACCACACTAAAGCTGCAGAGTCAAAATAACTAGTACAGCAATATATAAGAAATTCAACTTCAGAATGATTAATAGACCAATACTCTGTACGGCCAATACATTGTTTCCCATAATGCAAGAACATGTTTTTAATTCATTTTCAGTAAAAAAAAATAAAATAAAATAAAAATAAAAATACAAAAACTGCTTTCATAGCAAATCAAGCTGTGACAAACAAAACTACTCCATCCGGTCCGTCTCAGAGCTTCCTAAATCTGTCTGTACTGTGAGGACGGTCTGTTTCCAACTGCTGCTGGTAAACCATCATTACTGCCGAGGGCCGTCTAGTCACATCGGGCCACTTAAACTCAAGACCTCATCTAATTCAGTCGCAGACCCCGGCGTCTCGGTTCAATTTTCCTCTGCATTACTTTATTATGGAGGCTTTTCATTCTGTGCTTGAAACTGTGTCTGCAGCGACAGTACTATTCCAATCCAACTCCAAATGACTAGAATATGAAGAAAGTTGCTCCCCCGTCTGCTGATAGAAAGTATACTTAGGCTGTCCTTTTAGTTTTTGGGTAATTGAGTTACAAAGCTCTTCAGTTTGTTATAACCAGGCCTGTCCCTTGGTGGGATGGTGCAGTAAGCCACACCCCTACAAAGCCAGATTTCCATCGCTGGCAGTCGCAGAGGGAACAGTAAATCTAACAGACTGCGGGAGTAAAGGGAGATGACACTGAAATTAAGAAAAAGCACAACTTTGGAAAATCTGACTTATGAATAGAGGAAATTCCATATCAACATCATGAGGATAAGATTGAACCGCAAAGTAGGACAGGAAGTAGAGGGAGAAGAGGAGCTACCTGCTTTGTGGCAGCCAACATGGTCCAAAAACTCAAGTCTTTAATTAGAAAATGAATAATGAAAATAAACTGGAAAATAAATCAGGCCAGATTCAGATCAAAACAAAAGGAAAGCAAAACAGCAGAGAAAAATGGTTTATGATGGCTTCAAAATATAAATAAAAGGTTTTAATTTTTTGGTCGCTGTTATTCATTTAGCTTTTTTATCAATTAAATAATATATTACATAATTAAAATAGAATCGTTAAAAATTATGAAATACAAAAATTGAATACATTTTATACTTAATAAAATATTGCCTTCATTGTAAATAGTATTAAAATATAATATTTCATCAATTAATTATATATCACAATAGCCTATTTTATACACACACACACACACACACACACACACACATAAAAGGTATATAATTTATCCATTAATTCTGCATATATATTTATATATATTTCAATAAGAATTGTATTTCATATTTAATACGAATTAATGATTATACTGAAATATTTAAAGTAAATGACAAAAAGAGAGAGAATTGGAGTAATGCCCAAATAATTGGAAGCGTTTCTAGAAAAGCGCTCGTGGTAGACACATCTCAGTGTCTCATCTCTGATATATCTCTATTTGAAGTGGCTTCCATCCATATGCTAATGACAAATAACTCAAACACCAAAGAGCATATATACAATAACATATACAAATATACAACATATACAAATAACCATAAACCTGCACAGACAATGTACAATTATCCCTCGCACAAACCCCGGCGTGAAGAACAAGGGTCTTGTATCAGCCCGGAGTGATATTTCCAGTGATAATGCCCAGATGATTGCACATTTTCACATTTATTTAAATAAATAAATGCATGCATGGACATGAAATGTTGATTTGAGTAGAAATTGAAACACTAGCAACAGTTAATTACACAGTTAAGTGGTTAAATCAGCCGTGTAATATTCATAAATCTAATTGTTCCGGCTCTAAAACATGATCAGATGAGCAGTGTTTAAAGCTTCCACGCTCAAACCATCAAAGCACATCTATCGATCAGGAGACAGGAATAGCTCACCTAAAAATGAACATTTAATGTTTGGACGCTCATTCTGACGGCACCCATTCACTGCAGAGGATCCATTGGTGAGCAAGTGATAAAATACTACATTTCTCCAAATCTGTTCTGATGAAGAAACAAACTCATCTACATCTTTATTGGCCTGAGGGTGAGTCAATTTTCAGCAAACTTTCTACTATTTCTTTAATGAATTTAATAAAAGCATTACACCACAGGAGGCGATGCATTACAGCCGTTTTACTGCCCAACTCGCCCTGAGCCCTGGTAAAACTGCTGTAATGCTTCACCTCCTGCAGCTTATGGTTTCATAAATATCAGAGCCTTGTGTATAAGAGCTCGAGCACAGCTCTGTTTACGCTTTTAATCAGACACTATCTGAAGTCATTCGGTTCCACGCGGTCACACTGAACAGCAAAACCAATATACCAGCTGCCAAGCTCAGTGTGAAAAATGACAAACAAGCGCCGCCGTATTAGTCATAAAACACTGAATAGTCAATGTCCACAGCCAAGCACAGGAGGGAACGGGCCGAGCTGTGGCCATTTTTACATCTGCTGTCCTCTAGAAACTGACAAATCAGATCAAGTTAAAGCTAAGCATTAATTCACTATGTCTTCTAATAATTAACATTGAAAGGAATAGTCTATATAGAATCAGACCACATCTTGCATTGGGAAAAATGCTGCATTTATTAATTTGCACTAATCTTTAGAAAACAAAAGTGATAAAATATCAATATTATATGGCATGACCAAATCATCATATTAGAATGATTTCTGAAGGATCACGTGACACTGAAGACAGGGGTAATGATGCTGAAAACACAGCTTTACATCACAGGAATACATGACATTTTACTATATATTACAGTAAAAATATATTTTACTGTAATCTCCCCTGTGGAGGATTTTTGAATAACTAAGCTATACCTCGATGAAACATTCAGATAGAGACAGAATGTGAGATTTTCTTTGAGAGGATGGGAGCTATGAGCAAAATCTTATCACAGTTAGAGTAATAATGCTTCACATCGCAGAATAGTTATTTTTGCTGGAAACCCAACTTAAAGTTTTGCATTTTACACAATCATGTAGTAATGTCTATTCTTGGAGAATCCAGTGAATACTGAAGTGGTATTGCAGTTATTGCACAGTTTTAATCACTCCCACAAGTTCATTTAAAGTCCCTGCATGCATTACTTTATGGCTAATTCATTTAGAAAAAAAAGAGACGAATTCCTTGAATAATGAAACACTTTTAAGAGCTCTCCAAAACAAGGTTACATTTATAGTAATACTGTCCAGTCCCATTTAAAAAAGGATTGGAGTGAATGAATGAACGAGTGCATCTGACAATGATTAAATGGCCAAAGGAGTGCAAATTAAAGGTGAAATGACAGGGATATTCCTTTTTAAACAGATTAGATCACGTTCAGTCTGCTTGCTAAGAATAATTCAGACATAAATGGCCTATCATTTCCCAGTCAGCACAATATGGACATGTTAAACCACAGAAGGTCGAGGCAGGATATGAGATAACACTGCACCATGGTGCATTACATCTACATTTCATGGTGGGCTGAAGCGCGATGCAATAAACTCAACAGTTCAAACTAGATTAATGAGCGTGCTCAGCAACGACTAACTCTCTCTCTTTTTTTTTTCATCATACAGATGAACTTCCTGCTTGAACGGTGTCTGTGTTTGTCTTTTAGCCTGCAGCATGGTAACTCACGACTGGCAACTCTGCACCAGAGACAACGACGGAGACCAATAAAATCCTTTCACTGACCGCAAGCTGGAGCGTCCCTAAGCCACCACTCCATTCCTGGCTTGTTGGTCATGGAGGCTCGTTTGTGACGAGCAGCAGAATTAATGAAATCTGGTTAGGTGGGGTCTGAGGTTTATAGGCCAGATCACTCATGTGAGATGAGGAAGAATCAACAAGAAACTTTATAATCAAATAAATAACTCAATCCAGATGAAATAACTAGTTTGAATTGAAGTGTTAAGATTATTAGAGGTCAAAAGACAGTGCAAGTCATTCTAATCAGTAATAATGTCCCAACTGGATGCAACAAATGCCTCGTTTATAATGGGTTTTATTGGTTTTGTATCGACTATTGATGTCCGGATCAAGTCCGGATCAACTGGTTCGACCGGTCGAACCAGTTCACCAAATCAAACTGAATAGTTTGAAAATGTTTGCGTCTCCAGTACGCACTAATCCACAAATTACTTTAGTTATTCGATTTATAAACGTGCCTGAGTTATTCAGTTACTCCTAACAGTACATTGACTGAACTGCTATATATATATACACACACACACACACACACATACACACACATACATACATACATACACATACATACACACACACACACACAACTTTTTTCCCCGATATATCATTTATCATACATGAGTTTAATGCTGCTTTATGCAAACAATATCAACTTCATTGAGTTGCTTACAGCTGGTGTTACTTGTGTGGCCTCACATCACCTTTCATTGAAAATGAATGACTTTAGTTCACTAGTGTGAGAACAAAGCTAGTGTGTGCCAAAACAACAAGAAAATGATCTGGTGGCAGAAAAAATCAGCCTGGTAGAGGAAGAGGTACATCTCATATTCAACACCGAATGCTGTGGATTACAGTGAACTCTGCAATAAAGCCAACTTCACAAGCATCTTAAGCTGCATTACAGTTCAATGAACGACTGTACGAGAGCCTTGAACCCACACACCCACGGCACAAAGACACGTTATTCAATAACCTGAAATCCCTTTTGTTCCTCACAGCTCTAAAGAAGTTTAAGTGCTTTAGACAAACAGACAGGGGAAAGATATAGCCATAAACCAGCAGTGTATGACGCATTCATCTTTTATTGTTGCTGCTCTCAAGTGTTTGAACAAGACACACCATCAATTGCTTTGTCCAAATGAACAATGTTGGGTGAGGAACTGTTCGGTTTTGTCTCTTTTGTAATAATTCACAAAAGATCTCGGTCTAAAATGTCAACTAACTTTGTAAAACTCTGATTACTTAAGTATTAAGGTCAAATGTCACAAGCATTCAGTAAACTCATGAACAACCACTCAGTATTGATAGTGCTTTATGTTTCAAAAACCTAAAGTCCCCCCAAAAAATTCAATTTCAGACTGATATCAATGAAAGAAATTATAGCCTGCAGTTCCAGAAAGCGAGTCAGATATCGATTCAATCATTCAACTGGTAACTTGTCAGCTTGTGAGTCCTTTTTTGGGTGATTTAAAAAAATAAGTTCACTAAATAAGTCACTTGTTTTTAAATCAGACTAAACTGGTTAAGCTGTATGCTTCTAATTAACCAATGCAGAAAGAGTCATTTGTTCATGAATTGGACTAAATTAGTTCAGCTCCAGTATATGGTTTTGATTCACTGGAAAGAATCAGCTCATGAAAGTCTAAAATACTTGTGCTGTGTGGTTCTGATTCACTAAAAAGAAGCAGCCCATATGAATCATTTGTTTATGAATCAAACTAAGTTGGTTAAGCTCTATGGTTTTGATTGCCTGAAAATAATCAGTTCATAAGAGTCATTTGTATCAGACTAAACTGGTTGCACTGTCTGGTTCAGATTCCATCAAAAGAACCAGCTCATACGAGTCATTTGTTCATGAATCAGACTACTAGTTTAGCTAGCTCAGATAAAACCGGTTGTCCTGTGTGGGTTTGATTCACTGAAAAGCAGCAGATCATAGGTATCATTTGCTTATGAATCAAACTAAATTGGTTAAGCTTCCATAGTTTTGATTCACTGAAAGAATTAGCTCACAAGAGTCTAATTTGCATCAGACTAAACCCGTTGAACCGTGTGATTCTGATTCACTTAAAATAGATCCGGCTCATGTCGGAGTCATTTGTTTGTGAATCTGACTAAATACATTCTAAACTAGTTAAGCTAGTTCAGACTAAACTGGTTGTGTTGAGTGGTTTTGATCAACTAAAAGTCCCATCTCAAATAATAAAATGTGTTTATGAATTAAAAGAAACCGGTTGCACTGTGTGGTTTGCATTCAGTGAAAAGAATCAGTTCATAAGAATCATTTGCATCAGACTAAACTGGTCTGTCACTGTGTGCATGTGATTCAAAAGAACCGACTCAAATGCTCACAAAATCAATCCAACAGAATGTTGTGGTTTCTTGGTAATTTTAGTACACAGTCTTTTTATCTCATCACACCCAATCATATTGGGATAAATATTTACATGAAAATGTTCATTAAGTGAGATCTTTCCAAAATAAGATTACTTAAGTTAATAGTTGCTGTCTATGGATGTTATGAACGGGTATTGTGACCAATCAAACTATCTGTTATATCATTTCAGACACAACTGAGAAGTCAATTCACGTCGCTTCTCCTTTTAAAGCTGGGCGGCACACACCAATAAAACCTCATTCAAACCTTCCAGCGAAGAGCAGGATTCAAAAGCCACCCTCAAACGACATGTTTAAGCTATAACTGATATTGTCTGTCCTTATTCATTTTATTGAGGGTAGTAATTACAGTCTCCGGGAAAGTTGTGGCAAGCCTGTGGCACACTGGCGCTCTGTTAGCTTTGCTCGAGAGGTGCCGCCCATAGGAAGGAGGGGGAAACGGGGACAGGAACTGGATCGTGGGTGTTTAGACAGCAGTGGCTGGGAGAAGTGAAATGATTAAAGTGAAACAAAGAGGGAAATGGAGTTCAAAAAGAGACCCAATTACATATAATCTGTTAAAGTGCGCCTCTGACCTAAACAACTCCCAAGCTCCCACAATGAGAAAGCCCAGCGTTAAGTTTATAGAATGGAAGTGTAAACCATGGGAGGACCACCACAAATGGAAGCTGGGTTTATTTAAAGCTGAACAAAGCTGGAAGATTATAGCTGTCACTTTCCGACACACATACTGGAGTGTGAAGGGCTGTGGAAAACATGTCAAATACAGCCTCACTTTCAGTTACAGATTCAGTACATGTGTCCTGTGACAACCTCAATCCTTCAATAAAACACGTTTCAGATCCTTGTCTGGTTTAGATAGATGAGAAATTTGTCTGTCCACACCAGATGTGACATGACTTTATGATGAAATCCCAAATCCACAGCCAATGGGAAGAGCGTGTGAAGAGTCTTTACTGTTAACTAAAACTAGCAAGTAAAAAGAAAAGACAAACTAAAATAAAAAGAAAAAAAGAACTAAGTAAAATGGCAAAAGCCTATGAAAATGCTGATGCAAAATAAAAAAATAAAACTAACAATACAAGCTTTGATAAATACTATAATAATACATTACTACTGGCACAGTCTTGTCTTGTACTTGCCATAGTGGCTAAATACATAACAGAAATTAAACATTATTCAAGAAGAAACACTTGTTCTTGTTTTGTGTCATTCATAAATGTAAATTATCCATTGTTGCTTCCATTATGGCTATTGAATCCACACACAATGAAACGTAACTAAAATTACACCATTTTATCCTAAAATTACACCATGAACTCAAAACTCACAATCAGTGAGTATAACTTTTGGTTCCGGTTCCTTGACATTTCAGACCCATCCTGTCGCTTCATCATAGCTATTACAAACCATGCAAAATGGACCAAATTAAACAATTTTTGTATAATACAAAACACATAATCAGCACCTGAGATAATCACTGAGCTGTTAACTGCGACTTCTCAAAAACAGAAATTATATTTATTAAAACCGAATACACTCATTGCGTATTCTTTTTGCATTATGTTTTTTTCTGTGCCACAAAAATAACGACTGTTTTCAAACAGGTTTCAAACAGATAGCCCCGCCCCCAAACTGGCATCAGGTTGATTAAATGCTACAAAAAAGTATTTTAATATAAAATCATTAGACTTTGAACTTCTGTTTAAACACTTCCGCTGTTGCTACATATTACCACCACTGCATATTACTGGCTAGCTGTATAATGAAATGGAAACAGAGGCTTGATTGAAACCATGAACATGTGCTGAGCTGATTCCTCTCACCAGGGCCACATGTCAGGAGATGAAGAGAAAGGTCTGTTTCACAGATCCTGCATCTGCAGCCTGTAACGCTGCCAGTGCTTCTGCTTCATAAGCTTCACACAGAAAACTAACTCGTTTCTGCTACCAAACGGAGTATTTTTATTAATAACAACCATAAATCCCACCACAGTCTTTGGATGGGAGCTACTGAGACCCAGTAAAAAAAAAACTTTATCAATGTAAAGGTTAGTGTGCATACTCCAGTCCTCAAAATACTGAAACTTTTAAGAAAAAATAAATTATTGTACTAAAGATTTCAAAGTTACAAAATTAACCCAAGATATGACATGTGACCCTGGACCACAAAACCAGTCGAAATGGAGATTAATACATAATCTGGAAGGTGAATAAATAAGCTAGGGTTTATTAGGATTGGACAATATTTGGTCAAGATAAAACTATTTGAAAATCTGGAATCTGAGGGTACATAAAAATCTAAATACGGAGAAAATCACTTTTGAAGTTGTCCGAATGAATTCTTAAATTATATTACGAATCAAAATTAAGTTTTGATATATTTACAGTAGGAAATAAATGCATTTCGACATTCTTGCGACATGCAGCAGAACTAACGTTTATTGTGAATGCTGCAACATGTTAATATGGGCAAAATCAATACTTTCAAACGCAAGGGGAATGATCCAGACCTGAATTTTTCTTCTGATACAAAATGACATTCATTCAAAAGCATTAGCTGTGTGTAGCTATGTGAAAAAAAAAACTTTTTTGAAGTTGTAACTGAATAAAAAATGTAAAATTTGTACTGCAGTACGTCTTTTTACTTCAAAAAGTCACATTCAATGTGGCAGGAGTGGGACCGCAGGCCGGAGGTCAGACACGCACAGGAAGATGGGACGTCAAAGGTTTTGCTTTACAAACAGGAGTGTTTTGGCCAGAAACATCGTAATGACAAGCTGCTGTAATCTGACAAAAACAGCTGCAGAGCAACTCAACAGATGTGCAGGGGTCGCTGACGTTGATCTCCATCTGCTGCATAATGACGAGTCTGTTCACAACTCAACAACATCACAAAAGGGTTCAGGATTATGGAAACTCTGATACAAGGAGCACAGAAAATCTAAATCATGATTCACCATTTTGGCATCCAAGTCCAATTGCGTGTACAATGTGATGAGAGAGAAAGACGAGGTGTCGCACAGTAATACAATATAGTCCAACTTGCAAATGAATGATTCCGCAGAGCCAGCTCTAATGAGTCAAACTCAGCAGTTTGAATAAGTCAAAAACTCTTTCTGACTCAGTCAGAGCAGTTCCATTTCAAATAAACGCAGTTCTTGTACTTGTTCATCAAAGAATCCAGGTTTACACAAAAATATGAAGCAGCTGTTTTCAACACTGATAAGTATAGGAAATGCTTCCTATGCAGCAAATCAGCATATTAGAATGATTTCTGAAGATCATGTGACAGTGAAGACTGGAGTAATGATGCTGGAAATCAAAAAGAAAAGTGGCATTTAAAATTATCTAAAAAAAGCCATAAAAATGCATGTGTGAAAATAAGACAATGCATGATATTGTTCTTGGGGAAACAAGGAGGAGTTTCTGGGAAAGGCTGCAGATGGTGGCAGCTGTTTAAAATGCTGATGATAATGGTGGAAGATGAGGACATGGAGGTCTGACTGCCAGAGATGGATTTACATGACTGTCCCTCTCACACAAACACATTCTGTCACCATTTCCTCTACCACAAAAAAATAAATATATAAAAAAATACAATATGCAAACCTACTTTGCATGAACAGCAACATCAGAACCTGACAAACCAGCAAGGCTGCCTGCTCTGCTATTCAGAAGTTATTTTAGGTCTGTATGTTTTAGTTAATCTGTAAGTGACAACAGAAAGACTGGAACACAATAACAGTCATTGTCATTTACTCGTTCCCTTCCCTCACACAGCACAACATCCATCCCATTCTTCTACACTTTTTTATTTATTTTTATATATATAAATAAATGCACACCCGATTCGCGTT
Organism: Carassius auratus; assembly: GCF_003368295.1. Classification (NCBI taxonomy): domain Eukaryota; kingdom Metazoa; phylum Chordata; class Actinopteri; order Cypriniformes; family Cyprinidae; genus Carassius; species Carassius auratus. Next base: position 25,415,460 of record NC_039274.1, read on the forward strand.
GTGACCGCATCACCTCCTCGGGGGTGCATTATTTTGCAAATAATTCAACGGCCCGTCGTCAATTATTCTGCTTCTATTACTTCACCTAAATGCACTTTGTTTTTATGAGAGAACTGTTCATTTTAAAACCTTTCTGTAGGCCAGTAGGCCTGTACATTATTATTAAATATACACATGAGTGGGATAAATGTTTAGTTTGAATTTTATTTTATACTGTGCATTGTTGCAATGTGCTTAATAAATATTTGCATCATTTGTAATTATGTATTTTTATGTTTTTTTTTTAATAAATTATGTAATTGTAATTATCTTTGAAACTTTAATATTAATTTATGCAACTGCAATGTCTTAATTTTAGTAAAGTTAGTACACGGTCATAGCAATAAATGCAATGGTACTAATAATTGGCATAATTTCTTTCGGTGTTTCGGTTTCGGTTTTCGGCCTTGGTTTTCTCTTTTTCGGTTTCGGCCAAGAATTTTCATTTCGGTGCATCCCTAATTTTAAAGCTGTTAACAGAATAACATATGTGTGTGTTTTATTTATATATATACACACACACTACAAGGCCGCTGAATGCTTGAATCTGATTGGCTTACGAATGTTCTGAGGTGTGCAATTATTTTCTGGGAATTGCCAGAGAGCTGCCCTATATATATATATATATATATATATATATATATATATATATATATATATATATATATATATATATACACACACACACACACACACACACACACACACACACATATTATATATATATATACATACATATATATATATATATATATATATATATATATATATATATATATATATACATATACATATATATATATATATATATATATATATATATATATATATATATATATATATATATATATATACACATATACACATATATATATATATACATATATATATATACATATACATACATATATATATATATATATATATATATATATATAAAAAAAAAATTTCTCATCTTCAATATCAACTTTGCAGAAATGCTGGGGTTCTTTCAAAAACACAAGCAAAGCAAAGTTTACTTCACATAAAAATAAAAAGGGAGAATAAATGAGGCTGCACGACTGACTCCACTGGATCCTTCTGGTTGAAAAGCAAAGCCTAATTAACGTGTTTATCAGGATTCATGTGAGCCTCGGCCGTACGCAGCACAATGAGACCCTCGCTGTGCCTGACGCAGGACTGGCAAAGGCCCTGGCATGGCATGAGATAAGCTTCTTTCCTCTCCACGTGCCCTCTTCTGACCTCCCGGGAGGTTAATTGCAAATTTAATTCGTTGTAACAGAGGCCTGTAAATTTTAAGGGGCCACGCAGCGGCAGGCAGCCACATAGTTGGCCAGAGGCACGCTGGGAGATTCGGGCACAGCTGTGTGTTATCACACACCACCGGATGCACGACGACTTATATTTTAAACAGCTCCCGACCTCTTTCCAAACCATTCCCAACCAGTGAACTCTCAGTCCCAGACCACGAGAAAGGAAAACGATCGTTAGCGACTGGAAGTCAGGCATGCTGAAGAAACCGACTGTCACAATGGAAACATGCTGGACTGAGCTCACGGCTTCCTACAGCGGAGGAAAGAAGAGAGATGTGCAGTCAAATCACCATTAACTAGTACAGAGAGAAACAAGGAGCTGACACTTCAACATTTAATCAAACAGACACACTTGCATTTTTTCATAATCTACCATCTGCCATAATTTACCATTACTTTAAATTAATGTTATAACAATTCAACATGGTTGCGTTTTCATCACGTTTTCTGGAGTTGGTTAATGGCCAACCAGGGCATAGTAATTTAGCATGTGTTTGATACCAAAAATACTCTGAAACACATGCTCTGCAAACACTTTTACAAATGCTGGGTTCTCTAGCATATATTTGACACATATTAATGATAATGAATCTTGACTGATGCACTGTGATCTACACTAAACAGCAGTATTGTGAAATATTACTGCACTTTCAAAGAACTGTTTTCAATTTAAATACATTGTAAAATGTCATTTATTTCTGTGATTTGAATTTTCAGCATTACTACTCCAGTCTTCAGTGTCACATGATCTTCAGAAATCATTCTGATAAACTGATTTGCTGCTCAAGAAAGATTTCTGATTATTATCAATGTTAAAAAACTGTTGCCATAATGCATTTGGATTCTTTTATGAATAGAGAATAACTTTTGTAACATTAAAAATGTCTTTAGTCACTTTTAATCAATTTATGGCATCCTTGATTAATAAAACCATTAATCTTGCTTAAAGACATCTATCTCTCTGTAGAGGTTACAGAAAGCACAGACTCTGCAACAGATAAATTGGCTCAGAATCTATTAAATCGCAATAAACTATCAGTTCACACACACACACACACACACACACACACACACACACACACACACACACACACACACACACTAAGCACCAGTACTTCTAATAATGTGGAAATTGCTCCCAGCGGGTGATGTGAAGTCCACCAGTAATTGACTTGTTGAAGGCGGCGGATCCTTTACACACGCGGTGCTTTGATGGCTGCAGCGGCGATGCTTTAAAGACAATGAATTAAGAGATGCAACTTCTCCGAGAGGATTCCAGCGTGCTGTGCTTTGGTGTGTTGTGTCAGCTTGCTAAAACAAGCTTGAAATGTTTCTTTAAACCACAAAAATCTAGATACAAACCAATTTAAAGGTGCAGAATGTAATATTTACAGCTAGCAGAAGAAATTGAGAAGAAATACACTGTAAGTTGATGAGTTTATTTATCAGTGTTTTAATACGCTCTGGTCGTAGATCTTTTTAGATGGATGGCAAAGTTTTTGAAGTCAGGAAGAATCTCTGAGCCAGTTTGTTTGCTGGCTTCCTTGGCTGCAATGTACTGTGTTTTCCACCAACTGGCAAGCTGGAGTGGTGAAATCCTATTGGGTAGAACTGCAGTGGGCGGAGTCACACAGACCAAAACAAAACACAGACATTCCGACAATGAACATAACATTTCACACCATGGATGATAACTATAAAGATAAATAAAGATATAGTTCTAAAAATCGTTCTTAATATTAAAGAATAGCGTGAACGGGGCTTAACTGGCTGTAGCATCGTTTTGTGGCATAACGAGTTTGTGAACTTCGAAAACTAAATATCTGTGAACGTGGTATTTTTATGCTTTAGTACAGTCAAACAAAATTACATACAATGCACATCTAGTCCATCAGTGTCAACTGCCTTTGTAGAACTTTTAAAACGACTGACTTGAAGAGTAGATCAAGAAACAATAGCATTACGAGGCTGGATGAGTGATGAGTAACTGGACTCAAACCAGAGCAGTTATTAGCTCTTTAAACCCTCTCAAACATACTCATGAATCCAGAGAGAGATACAGTAGCAGGATCTGCTTGGCTCGCTTATTTTAGGAAAACTGTTTGCCAATAAGGTGGCGCGATCCAAAAAGCAGCGCTGCCTCTTGGCACGTGCCGTGAATCAGCCGAGGGACACGGCGAGCCTCTCTCAATCTGTCTGGGCCTGCGCTCTCGAACAGAGCAGAAACCCATTTGGATGCGGCCCAGGAGAGGTGGATGGGTACCACGCATCCATCTTGCTGTCAGGAAGCAGACGCCGCAGTCTCTCCGCACGCAGAAATCAAATAACGCGCTTGAGACGTGCACAGAAACAGAGAAAGGCGCTGAGCTCACCTCCGCCAGCTCATGCTAACGTTATTTGACATCAGGTCTGTTGAAAGGAGCTGGAACTTCAAACGCTGAAACTGTCGGCTGAGATGTCAGATAAAACCCACATTTGTCTTCAGAAGACTCCAGGGACTCATTTTGGCTTTTGACACATTAAACATTGACTGTGAGGATCCGGAAAAAAAACAAAACAGACAACAGAAACATCACTCGCTGGATTCAAACAACAGCTCAACATATTCATGCATCTAACATGAATCTAAGATCTAACCAGAAGGTCATGGTCAGACAGACTCTAAAACTGATCTGAAACACGAAGAATACTTATTCAAATCAACATGGAATCAATATGAACCCTAACTTTATTTCTATATGATATATGCTAAAAATGGACAAAACATCTAAAAACAGAGAGAGAGAGACTCTCATTCAGTTACCAGTCATATTGGCCTACTTTTACAGTTTGGCCCAGTCACTTCAACAATGAATCAGAACAGAAAAAGGAAACCAAAGTCTCCATGGTCCAAGAGAGATGAAAATATCATTGGCTATCTGACACTATTAGAGAACAAGAAAAACATACAAAACACAGAGCCTTGCTCTTCCAGCACCTTCTGAACTCAGTGACTTCTGCAAGCTTAAAACACTTGTGTTGTCATTTCTATTGAACACTTCCTTAGCCATATTCCTAAGAAAACTTAGCTTGACTCCATTTCCATTAGGGGAAAATACATAAAGAGGTGAAAAATGATAAAGCAACTGTAATGTCTCTTAATAAAACTGAAAAATATAGAACCGTTTCCTCAAACCAGAGTAGTAAAATCACTTAAAATTCACTCTGTGTTCATTCAGTTGTGATACAAGAAACTCATTTGATTTCCATCTTTAAAAATGCTGAGTTTTATATCTTATTCAATATATTAGAGACATGTACAATAGAGATACGTATGAAAAATGTGCATAGCAGAAATGAGCAGCAAAAAAATTTGATTACACTCCTAAAGAGAAAGCAGCCCGGCCTGAAGAGATAAATATTTGAGTCATCATCAGTTCAACTCAAAGCTGGCGGAACACCCGGAACAGATCAGAAAGTTCCTAAAATCACAAAATGTTAGACTCTCAAAATACCACAGTAAACCCATTCTGTTGGTGAACTTCAGGATTATAGGGGACATGAAAAACGTGCCACTTTTGATGTACGAGCAGATGCATATGACGAATTTGTGTTTTTTCCCTCTCCTTCTTATTTAAAATGCTCCGATAAAGAGGTCAGAAAAAGCCTCATTGGAAACTTTCCCTCATATAGGAGAGGCCTGTTACGAGTCATTGCTCTCTGGTGGGGAACAGGGAAAGTCAAAGGATGCAATCAGGAACGAGACTTAAAAACAGGCTTCCCTCAAGAGTCAAATCTCAAAACGGTTCAAAAAACAAAAGCACCCAGAATTAGAAACGAGTAACCATCAGAACAACCTAAATGCAGTCACACACAGCCCAAAACAGCCCTGTATTGTTTTACATGAAATTATAGGTTGTGTTTTTGAGAACGGTCCATCTGGATCATTCCACACACTTGTCTTCATATATTACGCATCAGTTTTCCAGCATCATATCATGATCAACCAGTGCTGACATTAAATATGATATGATGACCATTTCACATGCATGGTGGGATTTCTTCTGTATTCAATTTTCTGATGAAGTTTATTGTAAATGTTAAAGTTTTTTTAGCTGGAAATTGATAAATTCAGACAAAAGCTTTGTATGAAACAACAACATATGATAAAAGTATGATAAAAAAACTAATAAAAATTAATAAAAATGTATAATTATAATAAATACTTCTTCCATCACATAATCTAGTATAAATGCAAGCTTTTCTTTCTTTCTTTTTTTTTTTTTTTTAAATATGCTGATATTTAAAACTTTCAATTTCAATTCAGCATATCAAAGTAACATCACAGGTTATTAATAAAGTAATTACTAACCCTAAAAAGCCTTCTGTATCATATTTGACACACAAATTTCTAAGGGTTAAATGATCAACATGATGAATAAAAATGGCTGAGAAACCAGTTTACTCACTGGACTGAAGTGTTTTTAGATTTATCAAAAGATTCAATAAATTGTTTCAAAAAATAAATAAAAATAAAATTCTCACTTTTTTTTCATTTCTCTCTATTATTTCATTATACTCTCCATTTTATAATGCAGATTTACAAGCATTATTTCTTAAAGGGAATGTTCACTCAAAACCATAAATTCGGTCTTCATTTTCTTACCCTCTTATGACTGACTTAGATTTTATTTTTGGACAAACTATCCCTTTAAGGAAAACCTGAATAGTCTTTGCCATCTTTACCTCTATAACTTGCTCTCCCACCAGTATATGAAGGAAATTATACTATGGGATGTCCTAAATTCTTAGACGGTTTCGAGTGTCAAGCACTGCTTCATTCCATCCAGTGAGATTTGGTGAGAAAGCACTTTCCAGCGGGGCAGATGAGCAAAGGCTGGAAAGAGTGAGCGAGGCACTGCTGAGGACAGACCAGGCTTTCCCTCTCGGAGCTGTGCTCATCCAGCGCTCGACAGGTGCCATGCTGGCACACCAGACATCACCACACACCGCTTCCAGACTCTCTAATTATTTCAAAACACAGCCACTTTGATGATGTTAATATTTCAGTGCGTCTGAAGTGGCTAGACAGATTTATTTACCTCGCTGAACCCGGAGCGTGAGCATTTTGCAGTCTGGATCAAAATTCAGGCGTTATTCAAGGATGTCTCCTGTGGTAACCGGCAACATGTGACTCGTAGAAAAGGCTCAGCAGACAAAGACGGCTTTTCACTCCGGTGTAAGGTTTTAAAGCAAAGTGTCTTTTGTGGAGAGTGACGGTGAGGAAGTGTGATGAATCGTCCCAGTGTCATTGAAGAGAACCAGAGACAGGCAACATAATGAACATCACTAGTCCGTCAATAAGAAGCACTCCATCACACGCTTTCACATGTCCTTCAGTTGGTTAGCAATAAAACACACAGACGAGAGTCTGAAGCACTCAGTCTTCTGAACGTCAGACACTCAATCTGCCTGAACTCACACAATGTTTCGAGACCCAGCATCTCTTTCATAATGCAAATTCATTTCTGAGTAAATAACATACTCTGCAATATGTTCGTCTGTGGTGCCTATTGAAATAGAATGGTGAATACTGCAAAATGTGGTGAATATTGATCGACAAATGAATAAATAACACACTCTGCAATATTTTAGTTGGTGCCAATATGATCGCATATATTACAAAATGTAGTGCTAAATAAATTAATTTCATTCATAACACTGCTATGTTTCACTCAGTGGTCTAATGCAAGACTATGGTGAATATTGCTAAACAAATTTAATAAAATACTCTGCAATGTTGCAACATGATGGTGAAAACTGCTAAATTAATAAATAATTGAAAATACTCTGCATCCTTTTAGTTCGTAGTGTCTATTGCAATAGAATGGCAAATATTTTTAAATAAATACATGAATAAAATACTTTTTTAGAATTCAACTTGTAATGTCTACAGCAATAAGATGGTGAATATTGCTGAATAAAACAAATAAAATCTTGTGCAATGTTTGTGGTGTTTGTAGCAATATTATGGCAAATTAATTAATTTATATTTATTTTTATAAGTAAATAAAATATAAATGCATAGACACAAAACTGAAAAATAAAAATAGAAGCTTGATATATATATTTAAAGTATTTAAAAATGCCAATTTTAGTCTTGGTGTTACCCTACAATATATTTTTATTCCATATCCTTCAATTTGAGCGAAAGCAGTAATTATTACTTCTGTTCACACTGCAGGTTTTGTTTTATCTGGAAGATGCATCTTTAGCTGCACATCACACACAGGGATGTGTTCAGCCAATACTGCAACACACCATCACTGCTGGAGCTGAACACTGCCCTTTAAAATGGTCCATTTATGACATATGCTTTCAAAATTAAAAGTCCTCAAACTACACATCAGAAATGTTTGTTTTATATAATTAACATAAGCGTGCAGTCGCTTCATGCAGATAAATGATGGCTCCATTATCAGACCCATTAGCACCAATCACAATTAAGAAGGTCAGTGGTGAGTGAGAGAGTGACACCATGCTGTGCCGTCATGCCGCCAGTAACTCCATGCCAAAAACACACACACACCCCAAACAAGGTTATCCCATGTCAGCTCTGATAAGACTGAAGCTAATCTAAAACAGGAACTGAAGGATAAACAGGGACTCCGGGACAGCAGGGATGGCAGCCGTCCGCACAGCTAACAAAAACAGCACTAAGCTGAGGAAGCAATAACGCCGAGTCATTCTGGTGAAATATAATCATAACATTTAGAAGAAGAGTCAATAAAACCACCCACAAACAATGAGACTGTTGTGAAAGTGATTATTCCGTTCACATTTTCATGAAAATTCCCTCAAAGAATAACGACAGCATCTGTTTAAGGTGTTAAACTTAATTTTGAGACAATTATATATATATATATATATATATATATTTTTTTTTATTATTTAATATCAAATATTTGTAAATTAAATTATATTTATAATTTAAATTTACAAGAATAAATTGAGAGATATATATTATATTGTGCACGCAGACCTGCTGAGGAAAGTCCGGCTGGCATTGTCCTCCGACAAGTGAGAAGTGTGAGGTTACAGATGGAAGAGTGGGGTCAAAAGTTAAGAAAACAAAGTGAGCCCTGGGAAGGTACACAACGAGCAGCAGGGCCTTTTTTTCAGCAGTCCCTGTAAACCACCCACAATGACAGCAGACCTACCACATCCTAACATCCCAAACACAGATACAGCTTCAGAATCAGCTGCGGTCAGTATCATGGGCTGATCCTGGGATCCGTCTTGTGTCATACCAGAAATATAGTTTAGATGCAATGTTACTGAGGACAGGACAAAAATATATATACAAATATATCATGACATACTGTGAACAGTTTTTATCAGAAATATATTATACATTTAATATTAACATATTAAACATTATTTAATAAATACTATATTCTAATTAAAATACAAAATGTATATTAGAACAAATATTTTCATAGTAAGTTAAAATTTTTCATAAAAATATTTAATACAAATATAAATAAAATGTATATTTATATAAAACACACACACGCATATATATATATATATATATATATATATATATATATATATATATATATATATATATATATATATATATATATATATATATATATATATATATATATATATATATATATATATATATATATATATATATGACATGACAAAAATTGACAAAGTAAAGCACTTATGTGCCAAAAAATAAAAACTAGGACTAAAACAAAAGCTGCAGAAACAACAACAGCGTGCACAGTCTAAATGTGATAAATCTGTGCTTCCTTCTGTGCATTGACCTGAATCCTAATGAAAAGACAAGGTTGTGTTCACTTTTACATGCTTGAGTGCATGTTTGAAAACAGTCTCGATCTTTCACACTCGTGGATGCTGGACAGACAGCTGAACCCACACGTCGATAAAAAGGTAGAGACCTTTGGAGCGCTGTGCACTACTCTGCTCTCAGACTAATGAGATTGTTTAGGCTGGTTCATGCACGGTGGGTTCACAATCTGTATGGCAGAGACACCTGGTCAACAGGCCCTCATGCTGTAAGACTCTTAGAGCTTAATCCCGTTTAATAGGATAGAGGCTTTAGCCACTCCTCTGTGATCGCTTGTGGTGGCTTGGATGGTGGTCATGAATAAACATGGTGTAGAATGGGTGAAAATGCATGGCAATGACAGCTGATGGCGGTCTAGGGGTCACAAGGTCATTCATTCTACTAGAATGGGGTCATGAGGTGAAATGACCAGTGCCATAAGCTTTGAGTTCAGCCCATCACAGAGGTCATGCTCTCCAATCAGTAAAGCGGACATCATGTGGCTCTGGGCCTACAAAGATTAAGATGTGCAATTAAGCTATAGTATGTGCACGTCATTGAAGAATCATGAGCTGGAATTTGGGAACAGGAAGTAGAAGTGGAATTTAAACTAAATGACAGTAAGAGGAACTTACAGAATTATGTGTTATATTATAACATATATTCTCTATGTCCTGGATCCGTATTCTATTTCCTAGACCTACATCCTTTATCTATCTATATTATATATTTAGTATTCTATAGGCTATATCCTGTATTTAATATCAGTATTCAACATCCAGTATTCTATATGCTATATTCTATTTCATGTATCTATCTAACATCTACGGCCGCGTCAGATTTTTATATTCCATTTCCAAATTTCCATATTTCCATATCTGATATCAGTATTCAACATCCAATATACTATATTCTATATCTTATGTCTATATTCGTTATCTAGATCCTATTTGGTGTTCTCTACATGATGCATGTTATAAACTATATCTTGAATCCAACATCTACATTCCATATCCATGTCCAGTTATCTATATTCTATATGTAATATCATAGACTATAGAATTCCCATGACCTGCTCCATCAAACAAAGCCCCGCCTTCTGAGTAAAAGAGCCAATCACTAATCGGTAAGTCAGCTGCCATTAGAAGCATCCTGGTTGCTATAGAAACAGTCAGCGTTCTCAGACGTGTGCTTAGGACTGTGCATGCGCACTGGCTGCTCTAGCCTGAAAAACGTTGTTTTTACGCTATTTGAACAAAAGAAACAACATTTATGAGACGGCTATTGTCAGATTTCACTGGTGATTTCAAATATGAAATATTTTATCTTAAGCTTGGTGAACAGTTTTGCAGAATTTGATGTTCCCCCATTCAAAGAAACACTTGCATGCCTGAGAAGCATTTCAAAGATGGCCGCCGAGTGACATGACTTGCCCCAAGGGGACTTTGCTAATATACTACATTTTATATTTTAGATCAAATATCTAGATTCAATATCTATGTCCTATAACTTTATATTCTATGTCTTATATCAATACCCTATACTTTCTCTCTATTATCCAATATTTATAAATCAAGTATTGTTAAACTTAATTTCAAAGCTAACGAGCCAACGTTCAGTTCATCCAGACAAACTTGCTTTTCTAGTTCAAATATTGGATTTCAGGCCATTTTTATTGTACTTCCTGATTCAAATTCCAGTTGCAATACTGCATCTAGGTTAATACCACAGTTGAAGTTGAATATTCATTTGATATGCATTCTCGGTTCAGTGCTGAATGACACACAACCTCTGTGCATGTAGAAGTGACAGTCCATTCATCTTCAATGGAAGAATAAAACAGTCATAAAACGGCCTCAGGGGATGCTTTTCCATTCCATATTATCAACAAAAGACCGGCATTCGGGTGAAGCACATTTAGCAGTAAAAAACTGGAGTGCTCATCTGTCCCTGTGCCAAAACAGTCCTCTTCCTCTGCTGCCGCGGGACATGGGATATTCGGCAGAAAGGTGGAACAATGTCACCAACGGCTTGTGTTTGTCCTGTGGCAGGGGCAATTACACTGCTGAGATTCACACGGCAGTGACAGGCCGAGGTGAAACAATGGCAGACGGAGTCATCTGTATGAGGCCGTGCAATTAAGCAGCCAGTCCGTCTGACATCAAGGGAGGGTCCCGCAGTTGAGCTCCATCTGAATGCAGTCTGACCCGCTAGCTGGCCAAACCTGTAAACAGACTGCTGTGGGGGATGATGAGCTGATAAGAGCCGGAGAATTTCCCCTGAATGTTCAATGGGGAGAGAAACACGAGGGCGCAGCCTTTTCCACATGAGACTCATTACAGGCCAGACATCCATCAAAATGGAATTACATGGAATTCTCCATTAGCGTAATTAGAATGCACTGAAATGAACCCGGTTTTAAATCTATGCTAAGATTTTGAAATGGTCAACCCATGCTAAAAACGTCCTACAGCTAGCTCTTTGGAAGAAAAGAGAAAGTTGTAGTTTCTCACCCTCACGTTGTTCTGAACTTATTTGCTTTTATAAGACACAGGAAACATTTGTGCATGGAACAGACTGAAATTAAGCCATTATTTATGGAAAATACTTTATTTTGCTGCATTGCACCATTCAAATTGCTGTGACAAGATGCCATTTTTAATCAGATTCTGAACCCGATTATTAATGAAATTCTAGAGATGAAGATTTCTCTTGGTTTTTCTTACAAAACTATTATATGACTTCAGGTGAATAAATCACAACACTTTTATGTTGGTCATGGTCTTTTTTGCGATTTTGTCACTATTGCTGTATGAAAATGGCTGTGTGAAAATTATTAAATTCTAATAACAGTTTGTTGGTTGGATTGACATGGGGCTGAGTAGACAGGATTTTCATTCCTATGTCAAATATTAATTTATGAGAAATGCAACATGAATTTGACTAATTTCACTAGTCCTCCAATTCCCATTCTTCAAGATTCCAATTGAAACGCATCATTGGGTGAACAAATATTTCTCACATGCCAGTGAATGCGTACTTCAAGGGAGTCCCATCACAGCCACCACAGAGACACTACATCATTCCCACAGGCTGTCCTTCAACCGCTATGACACCAAAAGACAAGCCTCGTCTCTAGCCCCGAGTCCATCTCCCACGGTACAGCAGCCTACACTCTTAAAAATAAAGGATTATTTTCTCTGCATGGGGAAACTTGTACATGTTCTATAGATTTTTAAAATGGTCAAAGGTTTCAAAAAGATTTATTTTTTTTGGGAGGGGGGTTTCACTGTGACGCTAAAGAACAACCATTTTTGGTTTCAGTAAACAGTTCTTAAAAGAAACATTTATTTGAAGATTAAAAAAATCTAAAGAACCCCTTTGAAGTACCTTTTGTGGAATGGGTTCCATGATTGTTCAGGAACCATCAACGCCAATAAAAAACCTTTTTTTTTTTTAGAGTGTAGAAGAATTATATTCACACCCAGAAAAAAAAGGTTCTGGAACTATATTCGTATGTGCAACATCTGCACAACTTCTGTTTGGATCTAGACACCTTCTGACGACTCTGTGGGGATCAGTAACCAGTCCAGTCTTTCAAGACGCTTCTCCAAAACTCCTGAAGAAGCTGCTGTGGAGTAGAAACCCTAAACTTTAAAACTAACTAGCATCATTTGGATGTGTTAGTGACAGATTATAAAACCTGGTTAGATTTTACCAGAACTACCGTCAAACATCCTACCTTTTACTTACTGAAATAAACCTTTTTGAAAGGAAGATTTTCCCAAGATTACAGCATTTCAGAGAACACAAAGTCCTAAGATGAAGTATTCACCAACAATCACGCGGTTTCATGTTCTTCTTTTACATAAATGAATTATGCTCTCTCGTGTTGGTTGCAGACATTCCTGCCTTTATAGTCACCACAAAGCCTCTTGGGATCATGAGAGTGATGGTACAAGCGCTGGCCGGCAGGAAAAACTGTTTATTATTAAAAGAAAATGCTGGAGTCTTCATTCAGTTCCATGAGATGGAAAATAAAAACGTTCATTTCAAGATTTTGAGAAGCCAGTCACAATCTCAATGTCAATGTTAATGAGATTATACGGAAGAATAACATAGCTGATGGTTTACTAAAACTCCTAATGCACAAAGTGTTCCTTTATGGGAGTCTGCTAACATTCAAACCACAAATCAAAGCGTTCTTGTGCACCTAGAGCAAACATACTTGAGCAAACCAGTACGACTAACCAATCAAACAAAGCTTTAGCACTGTAGCCATATTTGAATATGAGAAAAAAAATAAACAAAAAGATTAGCGAAGTATTCATTTCAATTCAATTCAATTCTGAAGAGAAATAGCACAGATATTAGAAAAAGATTTCTAGCTGCTTAGTTTGAGCTGTATGCATATGCTAAGTGTTCGCATCAAAACTGAAAAATACTTTGGGCTTAATTTTAAAGTACAGCACGTAACCTGTCTGTGCTAGAAATGATTCCTCAGATCACGTTGTTAATTGAGGAGAGGTGCATTATTACTTTTGTAAGATATTGGATTTAGCAGACAATAAAATGTGCTAAAACAGCAGCTTATCAAGCGCTGAGTTGTGGGTTCTCAGTCCTTTTCTTTCTTTCTTTCTGCCCTTGCAAAGTGAAAAAAAAAATACACTATTTAAATGAACAATATCCCACTGGACCTCACCAAGAATCTTGTTTCTCCCTCAAATCTACACGCACGTCTCTTTCCCAGTCTATAAAACTTTATTTCCTCCTGGTTTACTTCAAATCCTTATTAGGATCCCTCAACTGTGGGAATGTTCCTGGAGGAGCAAGAAGAAATTGACAAGACCTTGTTTTTTTTTAATCCATCAAAATGACAAGATATCTTTTTCTAAATTGCATCTTCAATTGAATTGATGTGAATAAAATGAATGGGAAATTTATTTTTACAGACAAAAATATATCAAAGCAGGCGGTATGCAGAGCTTCCTCGGTTTTATTCTAATGAGCATCCGGAGTCTCTTTCCACAAGGATCGATCTCTTTCTTGCTTGTCCAACAGCAACACATACAAGTAAAGCAGTGGGAAGAGGGAAAGAAATGAGATTTACAAGAACAAAGGCTCTCAGGGTCGTTCTGGCAAAGCGCAAGCTCACTTTCCCCAACATCCTGAATCTCCACAGGCCCCCTGCATAGTCAGAGATGGAGCACTGCGGTCTCACACCTACAAACAGAGCCCGGAGGCTGAAAGAAACCACGCAGGATGTCACCGCTCTCTAATTCAATCCCCTCCAAGCGTTAGTTTCAATCCAAGGACTGACGTTCCACAGATGAAGGGTAACACAGATGGCTCACACACACAGGACTGATGACACATCCCCTCATCGGCATGTTCGTCTGCCGCCACTAGGCACCAGATGTTGCGTTGGCGTCGTCCCACAGATGTACAGCAGTGGCCCCTCTATCACTGCCTAACGCTCGAGCCGTCATCGGCAGATTTAAACACAACCATCCCTGCCTATTAGATCATGAAGCAGGTGGACGGGCCGCGTAATGCTCCCACAGGGAAGCGGTGGAGATGGAGTGCATTTGCATTTCAGAGCTCTCGCTATTGATGATCTCAGTAAGTGAGTCATTGGCAGTCAGTCGCCATCACAGACGGCAGCGGAAAAAAACACTGGCATTCTGCAATAAATCATCCAATAAACCATCTAAACAGAGAAGCGTAGAAACACATATACAATATACTCATATATTCAGCAAACTATACAAAAAAGGATGAATCGATGATAACATAGCCTGGCTGTTAAAGTTTAGGAAGTGTGACTGACCTTTAAAAGGCATGAAAACAAAAAACAAACAAACTAAATATATATTGTATATACACAGTACAGACCAAAAGTTTGGACACACCTTCTCATTCAAAGAGTTTTCTTTATTTTCATGACTATGAAAATTGTAGAGTCACACTGAAGGCATCAAGGGCTATTTGAGCAAGAAGGAGAGTGATGGGGTGCTGCTCCAGATGACCTGGCCTCCACAGTCACCGGACCTGAACCCAATCGAGATGGTTTAGGGGTGAGCTGGACCGCAGACTGAAGGCAAAAGGGCCAACAAGTGCTAAGCATCTCTCGGAGAACTCCTTCAAGACTGTTGGAAGACCATTTCAGGTGACTACCTCTTGAAGCTCATCAAGAGAATGCCAAGAGTGTGCAAAGCAGTAATCAAAGCTAAAGAAGAACCTACAATATGACATATTTTCAATTGTTTCACACTTTTTTGTTATGTATATAATTCCATATATAATTCCACATGTGTTAATTCATAGTTTTGATGCCTTCAGTGTGAATCTACAATTTTCATAGTCATGAAAATAAAGAAAACTCGTTGAATGAGAAGGTGTGTCCAAACTTTTGGTCTGTACTGTGTATATCTATCATGCACTAATAAACTGCTGGATAATTAGTCAATTAGTCGACCATCATTGAAACGAAGTACTAGACACTTTTAACAAGGGATGGAGATGAATGTCACTCCAATTTGGTTGGAATCTTTGGAGCTTTCTGTGGATGCAGATTCAGGATGGACCAGCAAACTAGCAATTAATAATTCAGTAAACAGACAGGTCAACAATATCATGCCACAGCAGTGCCGAGCATCAGTTACTGAATCAGTGCAGTCAAAGCCACTACTATAGATGCTCAAGCAGATGGTGCACCAAAAGGAACTGGGCCAAAACTCAAACAGCCCTATTTAACACCGTCTACTCGTCAGACCCGAAACAAGCCCACAGGGCTCAGGGTTCATGATGCTGGAATCACCATCTTATAAAATGAGATTTTTCCAACATTGCACAAAGCTAATGAAATCACATGCAAATAAAAGCATTATATGGGGAAGTAGGGCATTTCTTCCTCATATTTCCCTTTCCAATGTGTAATAAGCACAAAATTTGCCAGCTAGACACGGAAAAAAAGGGTGGTGGACAGGATAAATGAGGACATGGCTGGGATGCGTCAGGAATATGTCCATAGAGGTGCCTGGAGGACAGACGCTTTTTTCTGTACCAAAACATACTTTTACCAAGGAAAGAGACAACCATGCAATTCTGAAATGCTGGAGAGGAATCTGAGGCTTTGACAGTGAATCTATCAGTGATATGGGATGGTTTGTCCTTGATTGGACGCTGTTGAAATCATGCATGGTCGTCTGACAGTGCAGCACATCTGAGACATGTGGTTTTGCGAAAAATAAAACGGCAAACCCAAAGTAAACGCTAAACATATTTATCTCCATTCTAGAAAAATACAATTAATACTTTAAGCTGTTTGCAGAGTCACTCAGCCAGTACTGGTAGAGACCGGGCTCCACGGCACAAGACATTTTAATCCCTAACAAATGGATGCTGGTCCGAATTAACTTCGACTGCAACGTGCAGTTTTTTTGCAGGCCACCTCCAGCTGCGAAACTCTCTCTGGAGTCACAACTGTTTGTTGTGCACGAGTGAAAAAAAAAAACAAACAAAAAAAACAACAAGAAAAAGTCAGCCCTCGCCCTGGAATAGCAGGGACCTCGAAGGGAGGGCGAAGCAACAAAGTGGGCGGCGATTAGCAGACCTATAGTTCTGTGATTTTGCTGCGAGCCAAGAGGCACATTAGATTTAGTGGTAATCCGAGTTGGGCTCCTGTTTCCTGAGGCTTTGCTCTCTTGCACATCTAGGCTGTTATAAATGTAGGGAACCTATGATCTCCGAATCACGGAATCCAGTCGTAAAAATGGAATTTATAAAAATGGAAAAGCGGAATTTTACAAATAAAATCAATAAAACGTAGGCCTACTGGAGTAGTGTTAAACTGGAGTAGAGTATTAAACTGAAAAAAGACTATTTAAATATGAAGTCTGCATGTTCTGCGTATCTTTGTGTGAACGAATGGAGCAGTTTCATCTATCAATGTTTTTAGCATATACATAGTCTCACTATATGAAGACATGAACACAAACTTCATCACTTCATGAGCATTTCACTATTTAATTTGAGAAAAACTATCATCAAATATATACAGAATCTAAAATGTCTTCACTAGAGCCTACAAAATAAGAGTTTGGTTTAACTTGAAGAAATTGAGACAGAAATAGATTTTTCCCTTGAAATTGTAATTGCGATTATTAAATAAGATTATCACAATTTACAATGAATGATGTTTATACCATTGTTCCATGCAACTGCATGCCTTATTTTTATATTAAAATAAAAAAAGCTGAAACACCTTTGGTGCATTTCAATAGTATCAAGCTTCAAATGTCAAATATACATCTTATTGTTTTCTTCAATGAATTCTAAAAAAGTAAAAATATGAATGGAATTATAATGTTATACTAAAACAAAAATTCAAATAAATGGGAAAAACCCTAAAGAAAACATGTACAAAGAAAAAATGAATCTTAAGCATGCAGAACATAAGTGGACTTTGAACAATTGTCACTTCGAACGATTACGTAATTGTGGCATCGATAATTGTAATCGCGATTAGAAATTAGATTAATTGTGCAGCCCTACATATTACTTTCATAAAATAGAATGTGCATCTCAAATTCATACCTTTATTATTAACAACAACAACACTGAGATATACATTAAAATTGTGCAAAAACATTATTAATAACTTCAAGATAAACACTTTACTGTAAAAATGTATTACATTACTATTAATGTACATTCACTTATACAATAGTTATATCTCAAAGTATAATAATAATAAAAACATTTAATAAAACATTATTTTTTAAGAGAATATCATACAATAATCAGCCAATTAAAAATTTTAATAAGATAAAAAAAATCTTGGCATCCAGTTAAAAATAAATAAATCCGAAAATTAAATAAAAAATTTGTAAAAAAAAAAGAAAAGAATAAAAAAAGTAAATAAAATAAAAAATAGATTTCATAGGGCCCTAAATCAGCTGCCATAGGAAACCGTGAGAGAACTAACACCTTACAGATCAGGTTCAGAGGAGATACAGCATGAATTTAAACCATCAGTGAGCTTCCTTTCTGCCCTTTAAAACTAATCCAGGCTTTTCCTAATCTCTTCACCAGCTTAAATAGTCCCGGGCAAGATGACACCCGTACGTCCTTTTAACACACATGGGCTACACGGACACAAACGGACACAAACACAGGAAGTTGAGAAGGTCTGATATGAAAGTCAATACAAAGACCTTCTTCACAGCCTGACAGATGTCAATATCCCGATTCCCGATCAACCGTCTCAAGACATGGTGCGCAGACATTTCCATTTCATATTTGGAGCATTTCCTTTTGGAAAACCAGCAGGTGTGAAAGCGCCAGGAAAGCTCACTGCGATATCAAACTGCTTAAATCTTACCATAAACAACGAAATTCAAAAGCAGCACTTCTGCAAGAACACCAAACCGTCATTTCCTTCAGATAAAGAGTCAAACATGCACGATGGACACAATGTCATTTCATCGCGGCTCATGATTATGAATCACATTTTCTTCACTGCTTCAGAAAAATGAAATGGTATATCTGCATATCTTACTTGCCTGAAGGTCTATTCTTTCCCTCTGCTCGCTATAAAAATGTTAGGAAAACTATACATAGAAAATACACAAAGGCTATAAGTGATAGACTTTCATATCTGTCAGGCCAATTAATTGTTAACCATATTTATTATCCATTTTGAGATCAGCTATATTCACTAATAAAAGTTAAAAAGGATTAGTTCACTTCCAGAATAAAAATGTCCTGATAATATTATCACTTCAATTCACTATTATTATTATTATTATTATATAATTTCAGTTATTTTGTATATTTAATTTGGTACCCTGGAAAAAAAGATAAAATAATAAATTGTATTAATAATTTTGTTTTTTCTAATTTGTGTAATTTGCAACCCTACGGTAAAGTAAAATAAAATAGCGTAAAATACACATTTTAAATATTAGATAAGTGCAAATGTAAAATTCTAGTATTATACATTTATATATAAAAACATTATAAAAATTACACTTATAGAGATTGATACATTTCTTAAACTTCGTTTAAATAGATTTACATTTCTTATGTAGTTACTGTAAGACATATGACGCTTTTGCATGCTTTGAGAAGCATGAAAGCATCAATCTGTGATCACTGCAGAAAGAAAGTAGCTAATACTATCTTCAGAAACGCTCCATGTGTTTCATGAAAGAAAGTCATATGGGCATGGAATAATCACTTTCACCAGCTGAATCCACAGACTGGAAACAAATGGAACGGTTCCCATCCGATCCAGCCGCCACAGGCAGGACAGCACAAGGAAAGAACTGCCGGCATTTTGGTGGAGAACGCCGACTTCTAAAAGAGGAAGAGGGTGTGTCTGGGAGCTGTTTGGTCTCACTAAACACGGACAGAGCCCAGACATGTGCTGACATCAGCATCTCCTCCGCCGTGCCCATTTCTTTTCCCTCTCCTGCTTGAAGATCCTTCGCTTACTGCTCCTTTCCAATCTCCTTGATTCTGCTCTTTGTTGCTAATTCTTCTCGAAGATTTCCATAACTTATTTTCCTTCCCTTGAGTTTCTCTAAATGGCCTCATCCTCATTTCATTCACATTCCGCTGTCTGAAAGGAATGACAGATTCTGTCTGGTCCTCAACAAATCAGACGTGATCTAAATATCGACTGCTCAATGAAGCCCATTCACCAAACCAGCAGCATCAGCATCAAACCGGCTCACATCCAGTCTGACTCATTCACAGCTATGAGAACATATGAGGCTTTGAAACAATTGAGGCACACTATAGCACAGAATATCAAATAAGTAAATAAACGTAGTGAACTGTGAATTGTCACAATCTTTAATTGTATGCTGCCACAAAATTAAATAAACTTCACGTAAATGGCAGGTTAAGAAATCAGCACATTTGGTCCCAATAGTGTCTTTTCAGTTGTGTTGTATTTGCAGGTCAACAAACTGCATCCCAGTGTAGCTGCATGACATTAGCTTTGTCACAGTAATGGCCAAAAAAAATCATTCAGTTATGCAACTGGAGAGAAATTGTAATTGAAATGCACTGGTTTTGCGGACAGATGTTTGGAGTTCATTTAGAGCATTCACATTCAAGCCAAAAACCTTGCAAACGGCTCTGAAACCAATCAAAATCCATGCAGGAACCATAATGGAGTGTGAAATGACCCTTCTTGCACAATTTAGGACAACACAAGCAGTGTGAATCTGCTTTTGTTCCACACTAGCGTCATCTTAGCTGCAAGTACGTTCTTTCTGTTCGACCTGCCAGAACATTGCAAAGGCCGCTATGGGAGTCATTTACATGAGGTAAACACTGACCCATCAACTAGTTGACTAGTAAACACACGTAGATGTGCGAGCTCTGAAAGACTGGTCCTCATTCGAACATGGAGGAAACCTAATTGTGCTTGCCGTTTTTGATGAAATGTTCATTTTGAACCAAAAACAGAGGCAGCATCCTTTTCAGATTCAGATACTGTTGGCATGTTGATCAACGGTTCTTTTATCCCATTTAATGAACGCTTTGAAATGAAAAACAGCAGCTTTCAGTGCAATCAAATATTAATAGCCCTCCAGAATCCCTATTGTGAGTTTTAAGTGGTCTGAAATTCTTCGAGTCTCGTTTAGTTGCTTTTGCAGTGACTCACGGCGTTGACCAAACACACTTCAGGCAGGAGAGAACGGCACAAAATAAAAGATCGGCAAATCTGCATCACAGATTACGCTCTTAAAAAGATAGTTTAGCCAGTCTTGGACTGGACAAACCAGCAAAAAAAAAAAAAAAAAAAAAGTGAAAAAGTGTTTGTGCGAATGGGGGGAAAAACAGCCCAAACAGGAAAAGGTAGCTCCTGGATTGCCTTTGAGAGAGCAGAAAAGCTCTTAATAAGCCTGCTGGTGGAAATGAGGGGTTCAAATGGCACGCTAATGGACTTCCTCTAAAAGAAAGTGTCAAACGGCGGTGAACACAGCCAAAATACCACCCACAGAAGCCAGGGAACACAAAGAGTCTGCCAATGAAGCGTTATCTCCTGCTACTGATATCTGACAACACTGCAGTTCCTCTCATTAAGAGAAAACCAGAATCTGAACAACCAGACAAGAACTTCTCAGATCTTAAAAGACCCCAGTTAACTTAAGACCTCAACATCAGAAATAAGGCTTACTGCTTTGATACTAAATCTTACAAATATGATCCTTACAGTTTAACATTAATACAGATTTTCTATATAATTATTTAAATAAGAACAAATATTTTAAAAAATAAATGTTATTAAATATTTCTGAATTTCTGAAATGTTATTAAAAATAACATCTGTATTAACATTATGTATTATGTATTAACAAATACATAATCATTTTAATGTTTTTAAAAATAATAAATACTATCATTAAAAATATAGAAATAGGTTTAATAAAGTCAATTAATATTTTAATAAATATAAATAATTAAAACCAGAACAGAATTTTTAAAGTCAATAATTGAAAAAAAAAATAAAAAAATAAATAACATAGACATTTAGATATTAAAGTGGTTTTCCACATTCCTGCACAAGGTAAAAAATTATATCTATACATGAAGACGACAAAATCGGCAAATACTACAGTATTTCAACAATAAGACCTTCACTGTGGTCGTTTCTGTCAACGACATTACTGACACTTCCTCTTTTAAACAGGTTTTTAGGGAAGTGTCAATTATTGACCGTTTAATACATACAATGTTTCACAACATATGCTTCCCAGTTCCTTACAAACTCAAAACGGCTGTATTACATAAGCACTTCCTAATGTCTGTAGTGACATGAACGCTACATAATCATGTACTAGTTTGGGATGGAAAAAGGAAGGCTGATTTGGTTTCATGCCAATGCCAAGCCATGTTCAAATCTACAGAGAGCCTGTGCTTAATCGTCAATAACAGGCCAGTTTCCTGCAAGGTAGACAAACATCTGAGTGTATAATTGAGGCTGCAAGGTTAAGGGATTTTAAAGCACGAGGCGATCAGTCGGCAGCTAGCAGCGAGACACTCATTCTCTACAGCATTCCTGAAGTGCCACATACAGAGCTCACCGTGGGAGAGAAAAGGACAAGCGGTATGAAGTTTGAGGATTTAAAGGGGCCACGTCTGAAACTTTTGCAGCATCAGCAAGTTTTCTTGCACAAAAACAGCCATAATTTAGTTCATCAAGAACATTTTTCAGCCACTCTGACACTTACAGTTATGAAATTTTCCTGAAATGTGCTCACATTCAGGCCATCCAAGATATAGAGGATATATATTGTTTCTTCATCATAACAGATTCTGAGAAATATAGAATTGCATCACTAGCTCACCAAAGGATCCCATCCAGTGAATGGGTGCCGTCATAATGAGAGAGTTAACAAAAACATCACAATAATCCACATCACTCCAGTCCAACAGTTAACATCGGGTGAAATGAAAAGCTGCGACTTTGCAAGAAACAAATCCGTCACTAATGTGTTTTTGGACTATTTTGTTTAAAGATTTTGGCCAGGAGCAGTGTTTTAAAATTAAAACGCTGTAATGATGGATTGGTCTTTTACAAACACACAGCTTTCACTTCACAAGACATTAACTGATGGACTGGAGTGGTGTGGATTACAGTTATGTTTTTTTCAGGTGTTTTGACTCTCATTCTGATGGCACCCATTCACTGCAGAGGATCCATTGGTGAACAAGTGATGCAATGGTACATTTCTCCAAATGTGCTCTCACAAACTCATCTACGTCTTGGATGACCTCAGTGTGATCACATTTTAGCAAATTTTAATTTTGAGGTGAACTATTCCTTTAAAATATGCTATTTTAACATGTTAAGTTAATATATCAGTTTGTACAAACCTTTGCTGACACTCCTGGATTATTAATCAGTTTTACCGGAATTTGCATCAACAACTGAATTTTAGTATTGCGTCAACACTTGTACGTGCTAATACCAGTGAAAAAAAAACCCTTAAAATGCTCAATGCAACAAGAATGCCAAAGAAATGAAGCACAGAAGTCACTCCTCCAGGCATCCAATCAAAGTGAAACATGACTCACATCAGGCTTCCTCTTCAGTTCAATGTGTCAGCCTCAGGTGCAAAAACTGCCCTTTACAAACAAAAGGCATTTTTTTAACAGCAGCCCATTTACTGCATCACCCGATCACACGTGAAACAGCTGAAGAACAAAAAACACACCGATTTTAAAACCGTCAAACTCACTGAATAAGAGCAGCGGTTGAAAGCGAACTACACTGGGGAGGTAAAAATAGACTCGAAGCTGTTCCACAAAGACGCTCTTGTTCGAGGATTTCTCGATGAAAACACGGAGGCCAAAGAGCGAGAGAGACAGAGAGGCACTTATAAAAGATAGCGCGGGTGCAAGTCAGCATCTCGCGAGTGTGTCAGACCTGTAGGAAACAGATGCTGTGGTTCTCATTCACATTAGCTGTGCTTTGGCATGGAAATGACGCCAAAAACCACAAGACCTCCACTCGAGCCACGCAGAGCCATCCGTGCGCTTAGCTCTGCATGGAAATCCTGCTTTACTCCAACAGAGGGGGTTTTGATGCAGATTTTTTTTTTTTTTATAGATGATAAACAAAAAAAAGGCATAGTGCAAAAGTAATAAGTACATCAAAGTATCACAAAACAATGTGGCGTTTGTCCAAGGGCAACACAGACTTGGAAGCTCTTTGTGTTTATGAATCAGATTGAAACCGTAAGCAATATGACTGATAAAGCACTCTACACAATCAGCAATGACTTGTGCAATCGTATCTGTATGCAAACAGCTGGAGAGATATTTACAGCTGTTACTCCACAGAAGGAGTGTTTCAAGATCGCTGGCTTTTATGCTCCAGCGAAACCCTTTAACCTCTGTTTGCGTGTATTTTTAAATGAAGCTAGTAAACATTTATTTGCTCACTGCCGCTATAATTTTAGCATCCTGCTCGGGAGGGCCGAGGAGCAACAGAATAACACATACAGGAGTCCAGCAGCCACAGGATGTCTGAAAATACACGAGGTTTGCCACATACACAGCAGTCTGCTGCGAAGAACTCAAATAAGTAGTGAAGCAGAGAGACACCTCAATCTTTCAATTCTGAACGTGAAGATCTACACGACGCGTTCAGTCGCTGCTCGTCAGACAGACAAATGAAAAACTAGTGAAGAAAGCTGGAGACAGGGTGAACACATGTCTGGGGAAAGATAGCATAGGAACTGGTGAAACCGGATTTAAGAGTAAAAAAAAAATATATAAAGGTTACGACTTGAAAAAACAACAACAGTGAACCCATTTACTTCTCTAACAGAGCTAAAGAAGAAACCATGTTGGGTTAGTCCACCGCCAAACCCATGAAACAGGTGAGCAAAGCTATGAATTAGGGCCACATGATTACGACAAAAATCATAATCGTCAATTACTCCCTTTAATTGCAATTGCATGCCATATTTTTATATGAAAATAAACAAGCTGAAAACACTCTAACTGAAAAACCTTTAGTGCTTTTCTATAAAATGAAGTCTCAAATGTCAAATATACATCAGATTGGTTTCTTCTCCAAATTATAAAAAGGTTAACATATTATGAATGGTAGAAAAAAAGCATCTTAAGCATGCAGAATAACATAAGTGGACTTTGAATGATTAATTGCCACTTTTAACAATTACGTATTGTAATTGCGATTAGAAATTCAATTAATTGTGCAGCCCTACTATGAATAGCTAATACTGAAACAAGCCCAGAGTTCAAATCATGAACAAACCCAAACATGAACAATCAAGTGTTTCAAACGATGCCTACTGCTATCTAAAGTGAAATAAATGGCCAATTTGGAGCAACTTCACATGGATTTCAATACATGCATACACAGCGATACACAATAATGTTGGGTAAAATAGATCATATTAATTCATTTGGTAATATAAAGACACTAGGATTCAAAAGTTTGGAGTCAGAAAGATTTAACGTTTTTGTAAAAAGTCTAATTTATTCAAAATATTATACAGCAAATAAATAGTTTTTACAATGCATTCTGGGATTGTCTAAATCAATTAAAAGATCCAATGTTACCATTGAAGTGGATAGAATATTTTGGGAGTGCATCTATTATGTCTACCAGTAGCTAGATTTTGGCATAGATATACGATATAATGAAAAACAAAAATCCACCCATTGTTACAATGCCACAGCAATGCATGAAAATGCATAATAACCCAAGAATTGTTTTATTATAATGGTGCACAAACATTGCGGGAGAAGTTCCAGCACAAACTGTTTGTTCTTTTCAGAAAAGCTTCACATATTCTGCGCTCCGCCGCCAATTTTCAAAACACTATAACTGAG
The DNA here is from genome assembly GCF_003368295.1 of Carassius auratus. Classification (NCBI taxonomy): domain Eukaryota; kingdom Metazoa; phylum Chordata; class Actinopteri; order Cypriniformes; family Cyprinidae; genus Carassius; species Carassius auratus. Next base: position 25,441,047 of record NC_039274.1, read on the forward strand.
TGCAATAATGATCCATCTCGCATAGATCTCCAAAACAGATTGCATGAAAATGGCCACAAAATACAGGACTGCATGGCAGTATAATACTGGCCTTCACTGAGTGGCAAGAAATAGACACGACTACAGGCGTTTGTTTGTTAGAGCTCGAAGAACAGTATATGCGTGTGGGAGGCTGACTTCCTGTGGATGTCTGAGCAGAGAAAGAAACCAAAGTCTTCTTGACACACTGTGCGACACATAGAAGAAGGTGAGAGAACGGGGTCTGGATCTTGAATGAGAAATCAAACATTCAAAAGCCAAAATGAAAACTAAACTGACCGTAGTTCCTAAAAGGTTCTCATAGTGAAGACTTAATTTCTCCAAATCAATTCATTGCTCCAAAATGGTTCCATATTTAAAGAGTTGATCAAAATGATATTGGATAACATCAACCAATAGCCAAACAGCAACTCGACCTCAACGACCTTTCTGATACAGATCTGTGGGCACACTGACACAACAGATGTGTGGAAATATGTGTTTGAAAAGACAAGTTTGAATTCTGCGGAGTTCACACGGCGAGCTGAATCATGCGTGATCGCTCCTCTAATTGAGATCTCACAGATAGATGCAATCATCATCACACGGAAACAGGAAGCGGATAATGTGAGGAGAGATGTCAAAATGACTCGAGATGTCAAGGAGAAAAGACTCACACCCAGTTGATCAAAAAATGGCTCTGGTCTTATTGTGTAAAATAAAGACTGGTTAAAAAAAGAACAGGGATAGTAAGATTTTTCTTTTTTAGTAGTCTGCATTTATTTGACCAAAAAAAAAAAAAAAAAAACTACATTTAACAATGTGAACTATTATTACAATTTAAAATAACGGATACATTTTTTATTTTTGATACACTCCAATTCATTTTTTTTTAGGATTCTTTGAGGAAAAGAAAGATGTCTTTTAGTGTCACTTTTGATCAATTTCATGCATCCTTCCTGAATAAAAGTATTAAATCGTTTTTTGCAATTTACTTGATTGATAAAAATGTCCCTGGCCTTATTGTGCACGATTCTTAGATGGTCTATCTATTCTAACAAGACAACAGACTGAGCAAATAAATGCGCTGACATGCTATTGACAACAGAGTCATAAATCAAGGGCGCAGATGGAAAAAAATGTGGAGCCCAATATTGGCTTTCAGTTTTCATTCTTTGTGTTGCCATTTACGGCTGTTTTCAGAGCAAACAGATGGACTGACAACTAAATAATGGGTGAAGAAGAGCTTGTCAACATCAGTCAGAATGTGAGCGATCACTCAGAGTCACGTGACAGGAGACGAAACGTGTACGACGTGACAAGCGAGGAGCGTCTTGCATAGTTCTTGCACTGTTCGCCATTTTCAACGGAACAAACCACCACTTTCCAACGCTCCTAATTGGCACATTTGTTTGGAATAACCAAGACTGCTCTTCGTTCGGTTTTAATTTGTGAGCTGAAGTCCCACACTTCAGTCAGGCAGAACATCCGTGACAATATAATTGGTGTAAAGATTAGCCAAACTGCTCTACTGAACAAGACACCTTCACTTCTGCGTTTAAGGGGTCTACATTCAATAACACTGCTCAGAAAAAGCTTTTTAAGGACTTTCCCTGACAGTGTGTTACACAGCTTTCTATGTTTTACTAAAAAGCACAAAGATGCTAACTTTTTAATATGCATCACAACAGTAAGCTAAGGAAGGACATCATTATATATTTAAAATGTTATTAATAAATAAATATTTATTTCTAACTTATAACGTATATTTAATATTGAATACACTTCATATGTATTATTATTATCAACAAGAAGAAAAACAATACTGATTTTACTGTATTTTTTAACAAATGAATAGAGCTTTAGCAAGCTTAAGAATCTTCTTCCAAACACATAAAACATATCTTACAGATTCCAAACTTTAGAATGGTAGGGTTTATCACCAAATAAGTAATTCTATACATCTTCCATCAAACACACACATCAGCAGCAGTGGCAAAGACAGGACAGTTTTGTTTAGACCCTGAAATGTGAAAGTCCTCGATGAGGGCAGGACAAGGTCAGCATGAGAGATACCAGATCACCTGAGAGACACGACCCAGATCGACAGCTTTAATATGACACCGGTGACAGCTAAGGTTTGATATCACTGGTGAAGTGGAAAAGATTAGATAAAACACCCACACGTCTCCATGATATCCTGGCCTCTGGATATGGTTCGAGTCCTGCGTGCATTCGAGGAATCATCTGTGTAACTGTACAGTCAAAGTGACCAAGCAAATGCACTGAAATCAGATGAAAACCTGTCAGTTTCGTTACAGCTACTTAAATTGCGCACAGGAATCATCTCAGGTAGCTGCAAGTCCAAAGCGGAGGTCAGATGAGACCGTTTGTGCTCTGGCCATAAACAAACAGAAGTTGAGCGGCGGCACAGACAGATACACATCTGAAGAGCTCCAAACAGACAAAGATGCTTAATATCAGTATTTAAGGGAGTTACAGGCTGCCATTTTGAGCCGTGAGGTCTTTGAGGTCACTTTACAAGGGGGCCGTCCCATAAAAAAACCAGAGGCCGAACGCTCCGACATTAATAGCAGGTTGCCCAGCTGTGCCGTCTCTAACTAATCCTGCATGGCTGTAATTAAAGCACACATCAAATGCGCATTAAAATCCCAGCGGCCCCAGTCACGAGGGAGACTCGTTAAGACTCAGAGGTTCCAATTCCGCCCCATTCCACAAGCCGAAAAAGATCCATCTGAGCACCTCTGATAGCTTTCCAACCCTTTCATTTTTCCATTTTGCAAATTTGTGAGAAGCGATGTCACATTTACGGTGACGGATTTTGCAACTCCTTCATTGGGAGCAGATGGAAAAAAGGTAATCTCACCTTGACAGAAGGTCTTGGTAGACTAGACGATACGCAGAGACTTAATCGAGATGTTGGAGAAAAATGCAAAGGGCTTGACTCAAAACTAGCAGAAAACCTGCAGTCACCTGACTGCATTCAAAGCATATTTGTGATAAAAAAAAGAAGGAAATCCAAACAAAACATTATAGAGCCACACTAAATATCAGTTTCCTTTCACTACACAGAGCCGCGTTTAACTGAGAAGATGTGCAAATAAACGCTGAAAATGAACGTTTATTTGCGCATCTTCTCAGTTAACAACGGCTCTGTGTAGTAACAGCTGCTCTATGTGAAATCACGCACGTGAGGGAATTTACCGCTGATTATAGAACCGGTTTTACTGACGAGATGCGCATAACGATCGGCCGATCGTGATCGGAGCAGCCCTAACATTAATGTGAACTAACAATGACAACATTTATAAATTTTAGATGATATTACTGTAAGTTAAATTAAAATTAACATTTACTAATACATTGTTAAAACCAGTCAATATCATTTAATGGTCCTGAACTAACAATAAAAGCTGGAATAGCATACTGATTATTGTTAGTCATTGCATTTACTAATGTTAAATAATGGAACTTTATTATATATATATATATATATATATATTTTTTTTTTTTTTTTTTTTTTTTTACCATGTAAGGAAATTGATTAAAAAAAAATCTAAAGTTACTGCAATCACAAGAGAAACTCAAAATGAAAGCATCATGGTAATGAGAACTGGGTTTTCTGGAACATCTGGAAAATTATGTCAGATTTGTAATGGTTTTAAAATAGGCTCCAATTTCTTTATACAAAAAAAAAAAAAAAAAAAGATAAAAAAAAGGAAAGGCAAATGTTTAGTTTTTGTGTAAAATCTGACCGAAATGTTCTCTGAACGGTGCATGAGATTCGCCTTGATGCAAATTACTTCTTTTTACAAAGCATTTCTCAGTCTTTTGATGTGCACAAAAAGAAAAGGCAGAGGAAGGAGCCGTCACAGCAGATTATAAACTCCATCCGCTGAAGAGACAATGACTCATCTCATCTCTTCAAGGTCAGAGGTCACACTTTCAAAAAGTCACCCACCGTCCAAAGCTTAATTTCCTATGAGTCACCCTATAACAGCTCTGATAAAACAGCTGATGTAGCCCAAGCATCCCTGGACAGCAGAGACGCTGCACTCCTGTTTGACAGCCATCCACTATTGTCCAGCTCGCTCTGTAATACCTGGTCAGGTATCAGCAAAACCCTTTGAAGGATCAAAGCTGTCTGGGCCTTTTCTGATTTGCTACAACCTATAATTTCTAGTACCTGAAAATTACAGCTCTGGGAGTTCAATGAAGAGGCTGATTTCAAACAATATGCATTAGAAACCTTGAGCCTGAACCGCATTAAATATAGGACACTAATAATTATGCAAATGGTACCTTGTTGGCCACGTGACTGCTGTGGTTTGGCCCTGTAATTATTATCCAGGTGTATTGCAGGTTCTTACCTCATAGGACCAGACGCATTGGACGCCGGCGAATCTGCGCACGCAGCGACCCACCTCCACGTCCTCGTGGGTGGTGTACATCTCCTGCAGGCACTGGCGGATGTGGGGCACCATCCTGCGCAGCACCTCACGGCTCATGATCACACCAGGGCCGCCCATGCAGAAGTTCTCGCCCGGTTCCAGGGCCAGCTTGCCCAGTTCATCGCGGGCACCCATGCCCGTCTGGCCAAGGAAGATGGCCTCGCTGCTGTTGAGACTCCTTAGGAAGCTCTCCAGCTTCTCGCTTTTGATGTAGACGTCATCATCGGCTCGCATGAACCACTCGAACTGGTCCAGGTAGTGGTCATGCATGTACTTGAGCATCATGAAGGACTTCTTCTGCGGAGGGTACGAATCGTCCACATTCTGCAGAGCCACGATGGGGATGGGGATCGTCGTGTCTGAACCCTCGCTGGAGAAAAACTCCACTTTGCCCGGGATGGTCTTGGCCCAGGTCCTACATGATGCAAAAACAGGATAAATGTGTGTGAACACCATAACACGAAGGAGATGATTCACTAAACAGTTCTCAGTTAGTGGTCATCCAATGTAACCATAATAATGTTAACAATATATCTCAATATAGTTACTTGTGCTGCGCATTCCACCCCAAAATGTTTCATATAGTACCAAACAAAACAATTGTCAATTTTTCAGTACTCCAGTGATTTAAATACTTCTTGAAAGAGTCTTTAATAGGTACATTACCCCTCTTAACCAATGTCAAAATCTGCTGAAACCATATTTTAAAATGTCAAAAAGTAATTTTTGCGGGTATACATTATACATTTTTTGTGTATAAAAAAATTAATTTATTCATTATAAAATAATACTATTTCATAAATTTTGTGCACAAATTCTAACATTATTAATATGCATTATCAGGCATGTGAAGGAAACCCTGTTTTTTGCCACGGAATATGACTGAACAACAATAAATAATGATTGTAATCTAAATTATTATTGTCATGTAAATTGTTTTTTTTATTTGATCATAAAAAGATAAGAGAAATATATAACTCTTGCAATAAAACTATTGTGCTATAAAATAAAAAAATAACAATAATAATAATTAAGTAAAATTGCAATACTTATGTTTATAGCAGTCTTAATATCTTTGCTTTCAAATTCAAACATTGGAGTAGAGCTTTTATTTGGAGGAAACCATAGGGAGATCCTACAGGTTTTCTTTTAGTGGCAACAGATTTATAACCTATTCTCAATGAAAATTTGTGAAGATGGTCGGTGCATGTTTAACCCAATCATGTACTGCTCACGTGTAAATGAACACAGTGCCATGCATCACTAGGAGAATTGGTCATACCTCAGGCCAGAAAATATGAAAATCCATATAAACACAGACATAAATACAGAAATAATACCACAAGATATTATCAGAAAGATAAAGCAACGAGTAGCATGATTCAGATGGTTTAAAAACAAAAGTCCCAAGCTGATTCACTATAAGCATGTGGAAAGAAAACCGATAAACTAAATGTGGCACTCGACACAAGGATAAAATGCCAAAAGCTTTATTCTGCCATGACCCTGTAGGAGGACGCTTACAACAACTAAATCAACTCAGCAGAGCCTCAGAGTCTCTGAAATGCACTCAGTGTCCCACATGTCAGCACGTGGAAAAGCTGCACTGTTTTCCTTCAGATAATATCCACTCTTATTCACGCCAACATCTAATTTTAACAAAACCCAACTTCCTGTTCTCAGAAACTGAAAAGGAACCCAGAGATACCAATCTTAACCTTTCGCACACTTCTGTCGTGCAGATATTGTGTCAGTCTGTCATTCAGCTCTCAAATCAGGAGAAACAGCCCAGATCTGCTTTAAAACACTGTTCATTTTTGTGCATGAAATATGCAGGCATCTTAATGCAATTAAATAACAGAGACTGCAGACCAGGGGAACTAATGTGGTTTTGTCTTGCAGTCCTTTGTGAACATCTTCAAGTAACTCCTGTGTAGCACTATAAGCACCTAACTGTAGGAAATACAGCAACAAGAGAGTCATAAATACTCCCATGATGCTCTGGCTTTTCCACCAAGGCCAACCAATTCATCATGAAAAACCTCTCCGGCGAGGACTTACTGCTGATTAAATGTAGGTTATGACATAAATGCTTGTTTCAGCACATCTCTATCCTCTACTATCCTTATACAAATTAACATGGTAACCACCACGGTTCCTGCCAAATACCACACAAATACTATTCCTATAATAATAATAATAATAATAATAATAATAATAATAATAGTAGTGGTAAATTGGCATTAGTCAAAAGTGGCATTAAAAAAAAAAAAAAAAAAAAAACACACTGTGGAGGCTAGAGAATACGTTTTATAAAGTTTTAAATATGGATATTTTTCCTACACAAACACAGCGATTGGTTTCAGGAGTCCTTTATTAACCCTCCGGAGTCATGTGGAGCACTTTTTATGATGGATGGATGCACTTTATTGGACTTCTATTGGACTATAAAATATCACCACCCATTCACTGCCATTATGAAGCTTGGAAGAGCCAGGAGATTTTATTTTTATATAATTCATCTGGAAGAAGAAAGTCTTATACACAAATCATGGGGTAATTTTAGGGGTGCACAATAAATATCGTCCGATAATTAATGCGCATCTCGTCAGTAAAGCCGGTTCTCTAATCAGCGGTAAATTCCCTCTGGTGCGTGATTTCACATAGAGCAGCTGTTACTACACAGAGCTGTTGTTTACTGACAAGCTGCACAAATCCACTTCATTATCAGCGTTTATTTGCGCAGTTTGTCAGTTAACAACGGCTCTGTGTAGTAACAGCTGCTCTATGTGAAATCACGCACCAGAGGGAATTTACCGCTGATTAGAGAACCGGCTTTACTGACGAGATGCGCATTAATTATCGGACGATATTCATCACGCACCTCTAGGTAATTTCCATTTTTGGTGAACTATCCCTTTAAAGTATTAGGATTATGACACTTTGGAGTAAATGATTGCTACTATGGTGGTTCTTCATAAATAAAGGTTTAATTATAGTGCTGAAATAATCTGATTTAGCATAACCGCTCTCCATTCTTACAATAATTTACCATGGTATCCATTGTCTCTGACACAAAAAAAAACAACTACAATACTGTTACAACTAATTATTTATTTATCAAAATATTTTAAAAATAAGATCCTGTAAATTAATTCGACCTTACAGAAGTAAAAGAAAAGAGAAAAACCTAAGATATTAGGAAAGAAACTACAGTTAGCATGGTGATCTCTCATATGGACATATTTAATTTAGTGGTCAACCGATATATCGGCCGATATTTGTAATTTTGTAAATATCCCATTGGCTGAAAAGTCCTTCCGTGTGGTTGATGTTTTTCAAAAAGGATTATGACACAATAATGTGCATTTATGCTTCCTCTTTAAGACAAGACGCTCAGATGTGAAGCCAGCACCTGACACAGTTAAAATGACCAATCGTCATCCACTTTCTAACATGACAGTATGCACGTTGTGTTACATACAATAACACTCCGGCATGCAGCAAAGTCTTATTCAAACATACAATGCACATACATGGAATTGCTCATACAATTTTGGACATTAATTTATGGATATTAATTTGTTCATTATTGTATGAATGTTAGAAATTCTGCACTAAACCATGTTCATTTAAGTGTTTCCTCTATGTATTTATTTATTTTTTATAAATAAATAAATACAAATTATATATGTTATGTTTCACCAAAACTAAAATGAATGTATTTACATGTATTACATTGTCCAATCGCCCAGACTGTCTCAGTATCGGCATCGGCCATTAAAAATCCCACATCGGTGGACCACTAATTTAGTTACTTATATTTCCCTTGCACCAAAAAATAATAATATAACAATTAAATAAATAAATAAAAAACACTGAAATAAAATGTTTCAGAGTGAAATTAATCTTGCCTCTCTCCATCCTCGCCATAATTTACCATGCCATCCACTGTTTCCACTAAAATATCAAAATGTTACTGTTACTACAATAAAAAAGTGGTCATTTTTATAAAATATTTAGACTTTACAGAAGTAAAAAAATATATATATATATATACTATGACATTTCTGCAGTTTACGTGGTGACCTCTCATATGCTGAATTAAGTTTTGAACTAAATGTTTTTCCCACATGTAAGTTGCTCTTACTGTGACAGTAAAACGTTTTTTAAACAAATATATTTTAAAGAAGATGCTGTTTTCAATTATTCCGACTTTACGAAAGTAAAAATGTACTGATATTTTGGTAGAAACCACGGTTATCGTATTTCATATCGAATATTTCCCCCGCCCACACATATACGTTCGTGCTTTTTACACAAACAAGCTTAAATAAAATATCTCCAGCACAGCCCAGACTTCTCTCCATCCTTACCAAGATTATTGAAACCACCGTCTCCGGGGAAATAATAATAATATTAACAATAGCGTCTCTATTTAACGTTACTAACATACTAGAACTACAGCGCACAGTGTTTACTGCGGTTACCATGGTGATTGTGCGCACGCGCTGGATTACCTGTACGCCGCCACGGCGCGGTTGTTAAGGTACTTCTGCGCGGTCATGACGCCCACGAACAAGAAACTGCTGGACCGGGGCACCGCGGGCTTCTCCGTGCTGGGCATCAGCGGCGCTCCGTACTCCTTCATCATCATCATCATCCCCGCTCCTCCTCCGCAGCCGCCCGCGCCGCCGCTTGCGCGCCGCTTGTGACCCGCTCTCTTGAGCTCGGTGGCCCGGGGCAGGATGAGCCTGGACGCCAGCGTGAACCCGACCACCAGCCCCAGCAGCACGCTGAACCACGACCTGCGGCTTCTGCCTGCCATCTCAGAGAACACTCACAGGGCTATCGTTTCTTAACGCCTTCGGTTTGTTTGTTTTGTTTTCAAACGCCGCCCGCTGCTGCAGTCCCGTCCAGAGCGCTGGGTTTGGGTCCGAGCATGGTCACCGTGTGCCGCCAATGGGCTCCAGTCCCCGTGTTTTACCAGCCGCTGCCATCTAACCACCAACTCTCCCGCGAGCCACGATCGGGTTCGTAAAGGTAACGTTACCTCCGTCGTTTCGAGTCTGAATCGGTAATCGGTCAGTGGACATTAACGGTCTGCTGACTCGAGGAGCGCGGCTGTATCCTCATCCTCGCGACGGTCTCGCCATTGTGAGTGAACGCGAGTGCTTGAAACGCGTCTGCGGCGACGCGGCTCAACCGTCAAGGGTTTTTGACACGCAGGAGGCGCCGTAGCTCGTCGCTGATTGGCTGCGCACAGCTAGCTGGTGACGTTTCTTTGACTGTCTATGGACGTCTCATACATGGGGAAAAGCGTTGCGTCTTCTTTTTTTTTTTTCGCGTGAACTGATCTTTTGTAAGATTCAGCAGGAAACTGTGGCCAAGTTTCATTGATTTAGAAAACAAAATACGTTGCTTATTTACACAAGTTTAAATGCAGTTTTATTTAATAAATGGTTAGTAACGGTACATTTTCAAACCAGAAGCCAGTTTTGATTCCTTTTACATTATTATAGAGTTTTAAAAGTAGATTTACACTGCTGTTCAACAGTTTGGGATCAGTAAGATTTTGAATGTGTTTTAAAGAAGTCTCTTCTGCTCATCAAGGTTGCATTTATTTGTTTAGAAATATAGAAGAAGAAAACAGTTATATTGTAAAATATAACCATTTAAAATAACTGTTTTCTATTTGAATATATATTATAAAATGTAATTTATTCCTGTGATCAAAGCTGTATTTTCAGCATCATTACTCCGGTCTGTGTCACATGATCTTCAGAAATCATTATAATATGCTGATTTATTATCAATGTTGTACTGTTTAAGATTTTTTGGAACCTGTGATACTTCTTTCAGAATTATCTTTCATGAACAAAGTAAAAAAAAAAAAAGTGTTTATTTAAAAAAGAAATCGTTTCTAACAATATAAGTATTTATTATTTTAACACATCCTTGCTGAATAAAAGCATTAATTTCTTAAAAAAAAAATAAAAATAAAATTATAATAATTACTGACCCCAAACTTTTGAACAGTAGTGTATATGGTTACACTTATCTTATCATAAGAAATAAGATAAATCAACTATTTTCAGACAAAACTGGACAAAAGAAAAGTTTATGTATCTAGGAATTAACCTGTTCAACATTTTCAGAGGTAACATATTCATCTGTTTTTAAGTGTAACCTGCTTTTTCCATTTTCTAAATTTATTTATGTTATCTCCTAGTAAGGTATTACATTTACATTTATTCATTTAGCAGACGCTTTTATCCATGAGTGTGATGTGTATTCTTTTTGGCTCATTAAAAATTAATCTTGCTGCCGCGTTCTGGATTAATTGTAAAGGTTTGATAGAATTGGCTGGAAGATCTGCCAAGAGAGCATTGCAGTAGTCCAGTCTGGACAGAACAAGAGCTGGAACAAGGAGTTGTGCAGCATGTTCCGAAAGAAAGGGTCTGATCTTCCTCATGTTGAATAAAGCAAATCTGCAGGATCGGACAGTTTTAGCAATGTGGTCTGAGAAAGTCAGCTGATCATCAATCACAACTCCACTTCAATTGTGATGAAACTATGGGTTTGCTGGAATCACAACCAGTTCTGTCTTGGCAAGGTTGAGTTGAAGGTAATGGTCCATCATCCAGCAAGAAATGTCTGTTAGACAAGCTGAGATGTTAAGGTATACTAAACAATTTAATATATTTATTTTAAATATAAACAAAATCTAGTAATCACTTTCGTGTGGCTTCTTTAAATATTTTCAAAAACATTTTATCTAGTAAAATGCAGTTTATTTTATATAGAAAATCCAGTGTAATAATTATATATTTATGTCACATTCAAATGATTATTTCCTAATCCTATAATTTAGAACTTTGACGGAGACGTTCCAAATCACGTGCTCATCTTGCCACCTAGTGGATGAAGTGAGTCCTCGCGAGATTAGAGTGTGTAGTTTACTCGGGTCTTATGTCGCAGCGTACATGAATGAAATACTAAACACAAGATGGGCTCATTACATGATTTTTTATCAAAATATCATAAGGACATAAGGATGAATTTGAATAATATCACTACACTGCATGGATGTTATTTTTACCAGGTCTCTACGAACTAACTTCTATAAAAAAATATTTAAATATCAAGATAATATTGCTTATATTAATTTCATTTTTGTTTTTTTTTATGTCTATATAGATTTGTATTCATTTTTTTTTATCACATCATTATTACAGGTAATGAAAATGTTATAAATATATATATATATATATATATATATATATATATATATATATATATATATATAAACACACACACATGTATATATATATATATATATATAGACAGAGAGAGAGAGAGAGTTTTAGTTAATTATGATGACCTTGCTATCAGGAAATACTAGCTATCTATCTATCTATCTATCTATCTATCTATCTATCTATCTATCTATCTATCTATCTATATATATATATATATATATATATATAAAATAGTTTCCACTTTCTCTGTTTCCTATAAATCCATCTTATTAAAAAACTAAAACTGAGGACGAGACAGTGAAATCTTGGGTCCTGACAAATAAGACAGACATGCATTGAGTATGCAGTTTAATTCAGAGAAACTATAAAGCAAAAACAATAATTCCTAAAGAAATGCTTTTTAGAGAACAGCAGAGACGTCATACCACTATTATCCATCATTAACCACTGCAAGGAGGATGGATCTGTCATGGAACAGCAATCCCTACATTTACAACAGAACACAAACACAGCTAATGATATGAACAAAACATTCTGCGTTTGTATTTACTCTCTACGTGTTTATTTAGCACAGCCTTCATAAGTGCAAAAAGCTAAAAACAGAACCACGATTATTACTGAAAAACATCAGCCTGCCCCAGGAGTATTAATACCTTTGATGAGGAGGCGTCATTAGAGGCTGTCAATCATACAAACAGTGCATGAAAGTAAAAAAAAGAAAAAAAAGAAAATTTTGTTATTCTTGACTCACTCTCATGTCATTCTGACTGCAAATGCACCAAAAAATAAATAAAAGAACTAGAAAACTATCCAATCCAGCTGTGCACCATACGATATTCAGAAATCTTCTAATTCATATGATAGTACTACTGCATTGAAAAAATAACAGCATACACGATTGCAATGACATGAGTGTGGAAAAAGACAATGCAAAAAAAATAATAGTGTGCATGAAGACCCTTATATGATATAACCATAATTCTATTGTCCTGTGATGAGTGCTGACAGCTTCCTTCAGATAATATTTCTGTGTTCCAGCGGAGGGTCAGAGGTCAGTCTGACCGTCCTTTAACCTCATCCACCGGCGGACGGCCCTCTCCTGCCGGGTCTCCAGGAGCACGTTCCTCCTCCGTCTCCAGACAGAGGACTGTATCCTACAACACACACAGACAACAACATTATTAACACAAGACTGTGTGAGAACTGTACAGAGTCATGAAAGACCAATTAACAACCTCTGAACACAAATACTGGGGAGTAAATAATCACGGTTTTTCATATATTATATATTAATTTATTATATTATTTGGCACCATTTATTTAATTTTGTATTTTAATTTATTAACAACCAGTATAATTTTCGCCTGTGAAATATTGGCCTATTCTGAAAAATGGGTTATTATTTGGGTTAGTGTCCTTAAAATGCTTGCATCTTTTAGAAAGTCATGCATGACAATTTTAACTTGAATAGAGTTTTTCTATTTACTAACATATGCATTAAAATTAAGTGTAAAATATGCTTTTTTTTCATGTTTGAATTTATTTTTTACTGTATTTTCCTTATTTAATTTTCTATAGTTATAGAATTTAACAACCAAAAGTGTTTTATGTACGTGTGTGTGTGTGTATGTGTGTTAATATTTCTTAAATATATATTGTGTGTGTATTTATATATACCGGTACACATTTAAAAACACAGTACGCACAAATATTGTGTAAACAAACTCAAATAATCCCAATTGATTTGACAGCATTTTACATTTTTTATAGCTATATAAATAAAGAATAAAAATGTTTTAATAAAGTTAACTATTATTTTAATCAAAAGAGAAAATGTTGGCAACACTTTAGATTAGGGAACTCTATTCACTTATTGCATATTAGCATGCATATTACCAGCACATTGGCTGTTAATTAATACTTATAAAGCACATATTAATGCTGTTTTCTGCATGACCATATTCTAGATCCCTCCATTTCTGAAGTACTACAACAACTACCATACTTACCATATAATCAATAAGCAGCAAATTAGCATTTATTGAAAGAAAACTCTTTTTTTGTGAATGTGCATTATGTAATCTGAAACGTAATGCTTGCGTACCACTGTTGCGAAGGGGCTTTTTGTCTGTCTTCGGTCTCAGCGAGCTGGAGGAAGTGGCATCTTCTGTGTTCTGCTGGAAATGAGAAATAATAATAATAATATGTAAATGCAGGACCTGAAGTCTGAGGCCTGGAGACATTAGTCCCAGCAGACTTACTTGTGCAACTTTGGCATTTCCCTTGTAACTCTTTCCCTCCTTCATGCTTTCCCACATCTCGATTTTCTGTCTTCTCTTCTCCTCCTCGAGCTGAGCAGATGAGAGGAAGCAGGATGAACACAGTGAAGGTGTGAGACGATGTGCTGCGTGACACTCACCCTCTGCTGCCTCTCTCTGAACTCTGCCGCTCGGGCGTCCTGCTCCTCCTGCATTCTCCGGCGGGACGCCTCCAGAGCCGACTGAGACCTCACCACAGACTCAGGGTCTGGAGACAGGACACACACACACACACACCTCTTAAAATCGCTAATACTTCTCAAATTGCAGACGCCACTCATGGTTTGTCCTGACCTTGGCTGGCGGCTGAGACAGACGAGCTCTGACTGTCTGTGGATCTGTTCTTGCGGAGATGCTGGATGAGCAGATACACTCCCACACACACGAACACCACATACCAGCCATAGTCTGACAGGAGAGCTGTAACTGATCAAAGACATCCAGACACTCGAGAGTTTGTATACACTTTACCAAAGCATGATAGATAGAGAAATAAATAACTGCATCAGTAACAAATAAAACAAATAACATATTACATTTTGTGACATTCAAATATATATATGATGTATATCATTTTCATGATCATTTTGACTATATAAATGTCACATGATATATAAATAAATAAATGCATGCATATGTATGTATATATATATATATATATATATATATATATATATATATATATATATATATATATATATATATATTATGAATTTTAACAGATGTGAAAATTAGCTGAGCAATCCAATAATAAAACAATAAAAATAAAAACAACAAAAAGTATATTAAAAATACACATTAATAATAGACAAATAATAAGAAAAATAATCTAGTCATTAATCATTACTGTATTTCTCATAACATTGTATGTTTAACAACTTTTATGAACACAGTTAAAAATAATTATAGTGTCAAGAAACTTCATCTTATATAAAATGTACTTTACTAAATAAATACTATGTAAAGTATATATATTTTTATAAACTAATAAATGTTTTCAAATTAGAAGTATACAATGTGCTTTATTTTTTATATTTTGTTTTCATATGTTATGGAAATTAAAAATCCAAAATGATTTAAAAATGTAGCTGCAAGCAGCAATTATCAGGGTTCAAGTGCTTTAAGGCATTGAAGCACATATGAGAAAATATATTAACGTTACGTATTATTAATCAAGCCTGTATCCATCTAAATCAATGATTTAAAAAGCATTTTTGGCAACTCCAGGTAATTAACCATTGAAATATGATGATTTAACGTTTATGACTGCATTTGACAATATAACAATTTAAGTCTTTATTATCACTTCTCTATCCATTCAACACATCCGTACTGAATATACAGCATTAATTTATTTTTAAAATAATTTTTAAATATGTGTATTGTTACAAAAATATTTCTGTTGTATTCAGAAAATAACAGATGCTAATTTTTAAAACATTCTACTCATCAAAGAATCCTGAAAAAAAGTATCACGGGTTCCCAAAAAAATTAAATTAAATTAATTAGGCGGCAATCGAATAAAATCTCTGATCAGACATCAGTCCTGATGAGCTCGAGCTCTGTTTGTTTACATACCAGAAGGCAGAAGAAAACTCAGATCCTGGTTCTGAGGAACTTCTTCATCTCGGACACGCGCGCCACCCTCCGCCTCCATATTAAAACGCCTATCGGGTGTCTTATATAAGAGAATATAATAATTACCGCATGTTTATTCCTTCGATCTTCACGCAAGCTAACTTACACCGCGATACACACAGAACACGAACTCACTTCCGGAGCCACAACTCCGCCAATCAGCTTCGAGATGACGTGGAGGCCCTGCTGCAGAGAACACACGTTTTGGACTCAAAGTGAAATAAGCAAATTAAAAGGAGTAGAATTAGTAAATTAGTAGATATAAAAAAAAATTAACAGTGCTGTGTGTGTATAAACATTTTTGTGTACATATGTGCATTTTAAATCGATTTTTTTTATTTGATTGGAAAACGTTATTAACAAATGTAACAGTAAGAGTAGGAAAGAACAATGCATCTTAATTTGAACTAAATATTTTCAGACATTTAAAGTTTAATTTTTAAGTTTAACTCATTTTAAATTAGGTAATTTGACTAAATGTATAGGATTTGATTACAAAAACTATTTGAGAAAATATATAGATGTTGTTTTTATTATTTAGGATTGGGTTCATCACAAGGATGGTCATATTTAGGGCTCAGTGGCATCTAAATAAAATTGCCTATTTTCTAACGGTTTACAAATGAACTATACAGGAAATGTGCCATGCATTTATAATTTAAGTTCATTAGTTAAGTTCTTAAAATAATGAGCGAACTGTAAATAATCAGTATTAATATTTTAATTTCTAATCTTTGGCAGTGGACATAGGCTTCAGTTCACAAAATATTAGAAAATAATCAAGAAATTCATGACCACGTTCAGATGCACAAAGAACAAAAACATTCACATCAATGTTAATAAAAAAAAGTTTAATGTACTTTACAAAAAAAAACAACACTTATTGAAAGAAGTGCTGTCAAACACGGCATCAAAAAGCATTGACGATTCTTAAAAACATCAACCAGCGAACATATCTATGATCCATTCATGTGCACATCTTCCTGCATGTCATCAGCGTCTCCGTTTTCTCCCTCTGCTCCCTGCGTCTCTTCACACATGGCCTCGGACTCCTGCATCTCCTCCTCTTCCTCCACCATGTTAGGTGCTCCTAAAAGAGACAAACAAAAGACCTGTGAGAAGCTCGATCATTGGCCGTGCTTAACTTGCTTTTATTGCACACAAACAAACCAGGTTTTCAGAAAAGCCTCAGTCTGAGACTTGAGCTACTCGCACTTAGAGCAGCAATCATCAACCGCAGCGATGTCAAAACTTTCCCAGCAACACACAGAGTTCCCGCTTTTTCCACCAATGAATTCATGACTTTTCTCATCATTTGTGGTTAATGTGTTTATGTATAAGTGCGAATTAAAACCAATACCTGATCGCAGCTCTCGTCCAGGGATCTGTCCGGACTGCAGGAGTCCCTTCAGCCGCTCGACTTCAGCCAGTGATGTGGCATTAGCAATAGCATTCTTCACATAAACAACACAAGTGAGACAGATTACACCAGGACATCAACCTATATGTTTCCATGTATGAATACATTAAACTGACATTTGAGGAGAGCAAGAAATCAATCCTGTTACTCGGCAAGGATTCATTAAATAGATCAGGAGTGACAGTAAAGACTTTTATAAAATAAATAATTAAATAAATATCTCTGTATATATATATATATATATATATATATATATATATATATATATATATATAAATCCGTATCAAATACATATTATATTGTAGAAATACATAAAAAACCTAAAGTGTGTAGAATACACATAAACGTTTGTTTTTCTGAAAAATTGTGTTCATCCCAAAGGTGTAATGGTTTTTATTCTGTATAAACTGTATATACTATGGCCCTACACCTAACCCTAACCCTCACAGGAAACTTTGTGCATTTTTACTTTCTCAAAAAAACTCTTTCTGTGTGATTTAGAAGCGTTTTGAAAAATGGGGACATGGGTTATGTCCTCATTAGTCACCCTCTCCTTGTAATACCTGTGTCATACCCATGTCATCATACACAGTTGTGTCCTGATGTGTCACAAAAACACGCGCACACACTTTTTTAATATTAAAAACATGCAATAAGCATCTTCTTGAGTGATCAGTTCTTCCGTACCTTGATGGCTTCAACATCTGCAGCTGACGGCCCTGTTTTGATCTCAGTCTGAAGTGCTGCTCCTGGAGTGAACCTGAGAGTAACATCAAGAGGACATGCGGTGTTCAGACAACCTCACCATGTTTATGTGCCTCTGCAGCCTTTCAACCACTGTTTCCACAACCAGAGTGTAGTATCTGGAGCATCTTATCAATGTGAATAAACTGATATGAGACAGCAAAGCCTTGAGCCAGCTCCCCTGAGTAGCACTGCTGAAGTCTGACATGGACATCAAGGTTTAAACGGCCAATTCAGAGTCGGTTTTCATTCTCGGAGATGTCGGGTTCAGGACTTCCACAGTCCGGTACATCGGGGGAGCTTTGCTTGATCAAGGACTTTCATCTTACGTTTTGGTTTGCTTGGCAATATCCTTTGCAAGCTGGGCACCTCGTTTGCCTTTGAACATTTTGTCAGCCTCCTGCCGTTCCTGCGTTGATAGATCAGAGTTAAAGCAGAGGTTCACAACAGACCACGAGCCTGTTCTTCACACATGCATTACTGAATGATCTCAATCGAACAACCACACAAATTCAGTCTGAATGTGCGCTTAAAAAATAATGATCCAAAGGGGAATTATCACTATAATGACGGATAAACTACACAAAGCATGAAGAACAGGGTGAGGCTACATCATAAACAGAAAACAGAAACAATCTGTCTAAAGGAAGCAGTATCAAATAGTCTGCATTAGTAAACAACCACACCAGTATTTAACACAATCGCATTTCAGGAGTATTTGCATCACAGATCACATTTAACAAGATTAAAGTCTCCCTCAAGTTATTCTTCTAAATAGAGAACACCTAGAAATCTGCGTAGAAATAATCTGTTAAAAACAAAGTCTTAAAATTGAACGAAAACAAACACGAACAGCACAAATAAACATTTTGACACCTGACATATTATTTAAAGGGGACATGAACCGCATAATGTTTCCTAAGGTGCACTTTCACACCAAAAACTGCCATAATTTAGAAATAAAAGGAAATTTGATTCATTTGATGAGCATTGTAGCCGATGACAGACTGTTGAGCGCATTAATCGAGTTTTGCACTTTCACAAATGCTTATATCAAAACTAACAGTGCAAACTCAACGGAACTGCGACTGATTTACCAAAGAACCCACAGGGAGGTGTACTGAACAAACTAACAATGCTCTACTTAGACAAATAATCACTTTCCTATAATTAGGATCCTTTGGAAGGTAATTTTTTTTAGTCCAGTGATCCTGTACTGCTCTTCTCTCCTTCTCATCGTACTAACACTTTAGTAGGCGGGGCTAAACAGGCAGTGATTACAATTGGTGGGCGGGGCTACACAGGCAGTTATGCAGAGGGCGGCGTTGATCTTCTGTGTAGGCGGGGTTTAGTCACACTATTACATCATAAAGTGGCACATTCCACAAGCCCATGTTTTGGCAGATTGGCTTCAATATAAGCTGTTTTTAGAGTAATGAGTACGTTTTGAGTCCTGAAGGTTGCAGGATGTTGTGTTAGTACAATAACCTTTATATGTCAAAAGATCGAGGGATCTTTGGTTTATCAGTTCATGACCCCTTTAAAGCGTGATGTACACTACTGTTCCAAATTTTGGGGTCCAAACTATTTTTGAAAGTCTCTTCTGCTCACCGAGGGTGCATTTATTTGATCAACAATACAGTAAAAACTGTAATATTATGGAATATGACAATTTAGAACTACTATGCGAGTACATTTTAAATTTTAATTTATTCCTGTGATGTTAAGCTGAATTTTCAGTGTCACATGATCCTTAAGAAATCACTCTAATATGCCGATTTACTGCTCCAGAAAAATTTCTAATCAGCAATGTTGAAAACATTTTGAATAATCAGCTTTTCTGTAACATTATAAATATCTTTACTGTAATTTTTGATCAATTTAATGCATCCTTGCTGGATAAAAGTATTAATTTCTTAAAAAATATATATATTCTGAATGATAGTGTAGTTAAAAAATAAAAATAAATAATGTGTTATGGTTTAATCATACCTTCATTTTCACCTTCTGGAAGTCCAGAACTCGGATCTGTGGTATTTTATTGATGACATATAATCTGTAATGTTTCTTGTTAGTAACTGGATTCCTGAGGAGACTACAGAACAGAAAAACAGCTCAAATTAGCTGAAGTTAAAACCTCAAAGCTTAATAAAAGGTGTCAAACAGCAGTTTGTTCAGCAGGTACCTGAGGAGGGACAATGATTTGACTGATGCAAGAGGATCCAAATCACCCTGTTGAGAACCAGAAACAACCACTTGACGACAATCCAGTGACACCAGTTTCAGAGCTCACAGAGCGACTGGTTCATGTGATAACAGCACATCTATGGTTGGACTCACCAGTTCTTGAATGTTGTTGCTTGTGAGAATGAGCTCTTTCAGGTCTGGTAAAGACTGCTCCAGGTTCTCTCCAATTCGGCTGCAGTAAGACAGACCATAAACTCTACTTCATACTGCTGAAGAGTAATTAACTCAAACAGCTGATTAAAACACCACAATAATCCACACAACTCAGGGTTGTTTTTTATTCAAACCACTGCTTATGGCTATAAATACAAGTATATGCATAAAATTGCTTTCTCCAGTGAAAAAGTAATCTCATCTGAATCAGAAGAGAAATATGCACAGATCAAGCACCATTTACGGTCCAAAAAAAAACAAATGCTGGTGGATTGTGATGTTATAAACTATAAACTAGTTATAAAATATAAACTTGTACTTTGGTCAGAAACAATGGTTTGTAGTTAAATGTATTAATGAAGGATTTGCTTATAACAAACACACAGCGTTTGGGTTTCCAAGACATTAACTGATGGACTGGAGTGATGTAGATTTACTTGTGGATTATTGTGATCTCTCAATCTGACGGCACCCATTCACTGCAGTGTATCAACTGGTGAGCAAGTGATACCATGCGAAAATTCATCAAATAATAAAAAAACTAATTTACATCTTGGGTGGCTTGAAGGTGTGTAATCCATTTTTTTTATTAACTATTATTCTGCTAAGCATTCCCTGTAATAAAACCCTAAATCTTAGCACTGCTTCCAACATTTCTGCATTTGTCTGCTAGATGCGGTCCCATTTTGGTTGCACAAAATTCATCGTTTTTTAACATCGTTTCATAAGCGGACAGTATAACAGCGCTGAGCAGAATGTTATGACATCGTTCATTAGAGATATTGAGATAAACAGTGCAGAAAATGTTGATGTCTGACTCTCTCACCAGATCCGGTTGTTGTTCATCAGCAGTGTTTTGAGTCTCTTCAGCAGCGGGAATCCGTCCAGCTTTCTGATCTCATTATCGGACAGATCAATGGTGTCAAACTGATCGAGTGTGGCGCCCAGATTCTCCAGCACGGGGATCTTATAGCCTGTAAACACAGGAGCGTGAGTTATTCCCCGCAGTTAGGCAGATAAACGAGTGTTTGTGTCTCGACTCACCGCGCAGCTCGAGCTCTCTGTCCCGCACAGGGTTCGTGTACTGCGCCGCCTGCTCGATCAGCTCCGCCGTCAACTTCACCATGTCAGCCGCTGAGAGGAACGACTCAGACTTTAGATCACAACTTTATTACAAATATTTGATTCGCACACGCGCTGCCGCCGAACGGAAGCGTCTGTTTTGTTCTTCTCGAAACGAGCGACACGACTGCGCGAGAACTGCAGCGCACCCTAGCGGACGGGAGGAGAAACGCGCTACAGCCGCAATACATCGTTCAGACAGATTTTTATATACATACCGTAAAAGAGAAACGGGTTTTTTAAACCCTCCTGTAATGTGCAAATTCTAACCATGTTTTTAATGTGTTACCCCAAATATTTAAATATGTAAATAAATTACAGAAATTGTCAAAATAATTTAAATTTCATTCAATACAAAATACAATACAAAAATTGCTCTAATACAAAATGATTTTAATGCGCATGAAAACTCAGATGATGCGTACAGGGCATGGTAATAAAAACATTCAGCCTTAAGCCACCAGCTCTGTGAGCACACGAACAACCGGAAGAGTCCCGTCGTGCGTCCGCCAGAGCGCAGCACTCAGTTTCAGAACGCAGTTTCTCCTGATCCTGTTTAAGATGTGTTGAGGTTGTATAAAATAAACTAAAACCGTGTAAAAGAAAACCACAGATGGTGTGATGAACATATCCTTCACTCCCCTGCCGAAACATGTTTATTTTCTAACTATATGCAAAGCTGCAACTGATTTTCTGTTCAGATGTGGAGGGGTCGTTTTGTTTTCGGAGATTTTAAACGGATTATTATGCATTCATAAACCTCATCAGAGCAATCAAATGCACGATTTTAATCTTTAAATAGTACCATAATACCTAACACTTTAGATTAGGGAACACATATTCCCTATGAACTAAGAGTTTTCCCTCAACAATCTCCTAATTTGCTGCTTATTGATAGTAAGGTAGTTGTAGTAGTGGTTAGAATATGATAATATTAGGCTACTAGAATACTGGCTAATAAACAACTATTAATGTATTCTATTAATATGCATGCTACTAACCAACCAGTTAACAGTGAATGGTGTTCCATAATCCAAACTGTTAATGAAATGCAAAGATAATGAAGAATAATGATCAAACTGCAGGATCATCATAGTTCAGGACTCAGTAGTAAAGCACAATGTTATGCACACACTTATGCATATCAGTCCTGTGTTGTTGTTTTTCACACAAAGTGAGTCCAGAATCATTAAAGAGATTTACTGAAGCTTCAGTTCAGTAACATCACGATGAGGAACGTGTCATGGGTTCATCTGTGTGTGGATGGTATTAAGAGCAGCTGTGAACCTCCACTGCATTAATCATTGTTTGTGTGTGTGTGTGTGTGTGTGTGTGTGTTCATCTAATGCCCTTCAGGACGTTACAGTCAAAGCATCACTGGGTCACTGCGGGTCAGACTCTGACAGTTCACCAAAATGCATTGCAAATAGTTGAGCCCCATCTAAATATTTACAAGCTCTGATTTCAGAACATGGAAACACTGGAAAACCCAAACAAACAAATGATCATTAGCACATAACCTGGACCACCAGCACAGGCATCCTCACTGTGGGGAAAAAAGAGACTCCACCACACATTTTCATCAAGGAAAGGTTTATATTTCAGACCTTTGATGGAGATATTCCACCTTCAGATATTTAAAATACCATTAGATGCGTAGTTTAAAATGTACAGTGTCATTGTTCTCGATCCTTCTTGTGATTTAAAAGCTTTATGTCTCTCTTAACATTGCAGTTTCACTCCAAACGTTATCTGGCATTCACCAACGTAATCATTTTCACTGGAAATCACATGATCATTTATGAAAACGGCATCTCTCATATACAATTATATCATAATTCAGAGTGATGTCGTTGAATAAAAAAAAAAGGAAGCAATTTATACATGTACTGCATGTTTAAAAAAAATATATCTTGTTGAAATCAAACCGGGTTTCTTGAAATGAGGAGTACTATGTATTTCATTAAAGGAAGAGTTCACCTAAAAACAAATATAAGCTGAAAATGCACTCAACTACAGGTCATCCAAGATCTAGATGAGTTTGTTTCTTCATCAAAACAGATTTGGAGAAAAGTAGCATTGCATCAGTTGCTCACCAGTGGATCCTCTGCAGTGAATGGGTGCCGTCAGAATGAGAGACTAAACAGCTGATAAATACATCACAATCCACATAATGATCAATTAGCATCTTGTGAAGAGAAAAACAGAAAAACAAATCCATCAAGATGATTTTAGCAATAATTTCTGGTCAAAACATGAGTCCATGATCCATAATAACGTTTCCTCCAGTAAAAAAAAACATCTCCTGAAAAGCAAGATTATGGATAGACGACTCATATTTTAGCAGGAAGTGATGTTTTAAAGTTAAAACTCCTTAATGATGGATTTGTTTCTAAGAAACATGCAGCTTTTCGCTTCACTAGATGTTTACTGATGGACTGGAGTGGTGTGGAATACTCATGGTTTATTGTGATGTTTTTATCAGCTGTATGGACTCTCATTTCTGACGGCACCCATCCACTGCAGAGGATCCACTGGTGAGCAAGTGATGCAATGTCTCCAAATCTGTTCTGATGAAAAAAAAGTGAAAGTCGTGACATTTGCGAAGTATGGTAACCCATACTCAGCATTGGTGCTCTGCATTTAACCCATCCAAGTGCACACACACAGCAGTGAGAAGTGAACACACCGTGAACACACACCCGGAGCAGTGGAGAGCTATATATCCAGCACCTGGGGAGCAACTGGGGGTTCAGTGCCTTGCTCAAGGGCACTTCAGCTGTGGGCATTCAGGGTGGAAGAGAGCACTGTTCATTCTGTGCAAATTTTCATTATTGGCTGAACTGTTCCTTTAATAATCACAGTATAACTAGTTTAAAATGTACATTAGATAACACAACCAAAGAAATAGTAGGTCAGTCCATTAGTCTCTTTCCTTGCTGTCATCCAGCCGTCATCGAACACGTCCGGCAGCAGAACTGACGGAAGAGCTTCTTCTCACACAGTCGGTTCGACTTGACCATCTCGCAGAATACTTCATCCGCTGGAAGAGAGAAAGAGAGGGTTCAGACTTCAGTCGTGTCTGTGTCTCTTTATCAAACACATCACACATCTGAATGATCCTGCACGTCACGTCCCAAAGTTTCTTAAAAAAAAAAAAAATTCTCAAACACACTTTTAAAAATTTAATGTTTCTATAGTGATGCCACAGAAGAACCATAGTTGGTTCCCCAAAAAAGCTTTCAGTGAACAGTGCTTAAATGAACCTTTTTCTGCATTTGAAAGGTTCCATGAATGTTCAAGGTTCCAATGGAACCACCAAAACCAATAAAGACCCTTTAGTTTTAAGAGTCTAGGATGAAACCCAAATGCCCTACACCTGAATGAGAGGTGCCACTAACAAAAGTGGACCGTCTTCTGTCTCTCTTTCTCCTCTCTGGGTGATCTGAAGCTCATGTTATGTAAGTTTGGACAGACAGGAGGTTCCAGGGAAATGAGGAGCAGCGGATCCTGGTGAAAGCATTGTTGCTGTCCTGCCAGTGCTCTGCCTCGCTCTGATCCTTCCAGCCTTTCACTCACGCACGACCCTCTTCCCTTTAATCTTCCCTCCATACGTCATTCTCTTCTGAAATCTTTTGTGTCCCTCTTTCTCCTCTCTCTAATGTCAGCGTTTATAGCTGTGCAAAAACAAACTTTGAGAAGCTTTGACGTCTGAGAGCCTCGTAAACACCCGAGTCAGGTCAGTTTGACACAACGTCATCCATATGAATTACTCCATGAGACTGTGATAACAGAAAGCTCCTTAAAACTTTGTGAAAAAATACATAAATGAAGAAATAAACAAGGTAAGGCAATTATATATCTTTTTTAACAATTATTTTATAATTGTTTAAAATGTATTTTTTAATTAAATATTAGCCTGATTCAGAAACAAAATTCTATTCAATGCATCAGTCACAGTAACTCACGAATCAGTCCTAAACTCACGTTGTCGTATGTTATTTAATGCTCAATGCCCCCGATTTGCAAATCAGTGCAATGATTGAATAGATAAAACATAATTAAATAGATTATCTAAATTCATTTTGATTAATCAATTATCAAGATGAAATCTCTTTTGTCAAACACAAAAATTAGATGTTTGACAGAATGTCCCAGTGACTCTTTTCCATGCAACAAGGGTGGATTTGAAAAAAAAAAAAAAAAGGATAATAAAGCACCTCTTTTAAAGTCAAACAGTTTGAGTGAACAGACCAAAACTGAAGTGCCGAACACCCCCCCCCCCAACAGAATAAAGAAAATCCTTCATGTTTGGAAGATGAGGGACAAAATGATGACAGATTTTGTATTGTGTTTTCACAGAGAAGCAACTGAAGACTTGAAGCACTGCCCTTGTTCTATGCAACAATACAGAAGAATGAAGGAAAATTACTTATGCACACACACACACACACACACACAACTGTGGGAATCCAATCATTCTCATAATGTTCAAATCTGTTAACAGATCTACGCACGTCCGTCACTGGATCTACAGTGCCATGGATGAATTGATGCGAGTTGTGAGTTTGCACTCTGAATTGTGTTATATTGTGTTGAGATGAGTGAAAGTGTGGGTGCTGCAAAATAATACAAATATTGTCTTTGTCACACAGTGCAGTAAATATGCAGCGCGACCAGTGTAGCCTAATTCACAAATTAATGACTCTTATGAACAGGAATGGAGAAGGTGGGCACGTCAGAAGGTGGCAGGTTTGAGTCTCGGTACCAGCAGGGGTCTCTTTCTGACACATGTGGAGAAAAGCGGAGCACAACAAACTGAAGGTACGTACCGTTGTTACAGGTGGCGTTCATGACGCAGGTCCGGCTGACGAGGCTGTATCCGTCCTTACACTGTGTGCAGCTCGCTCCAGGACCCTGACAGCTCAAACAGTGCTCCTCACACCTGAAAACACAACCAGAACCACACACCAGCTTCTGCTATTAATGTCTATAAAGACTGGGTTTGATAAATGACACTGACAGATTTCCAGAGAGCGACCGCCATCAACAGAGCCACGCTCTTAAAAATAAAAGTGCTTCACGATGCCATAGAAGAACCTTTTCGTCTAGATGGTTCCATGAAGAACCAAACCAAATTCTGTTTCACAAAAGGTTCCTTGTGGTGAAAGAAGGTTCTTCAGATTATTAGAAGGTAAGAAAGAGATGGTTCTTTAAAGAATCTTTGACGGAATGGTTTTTTGTGGAACCAAAAATGGATCTTCTATTGCATCGCTGTGAAGAACCTTTGGAAGCAACTTTATTTTTAAGAGTGCAGTGCAATGAATCATAAAGTGCTGCTTTAGTACAGGGTTTCTGGAGGGTTTTACCTTTTATGAAGGTGAATGTTAGACCTTTTTAAAGATCAAGAAAAGACAATTTAAGGAATCCACTAAATGAAACAAAATATGCTCTCTATACATAAATGTCCTGTACTAGCAAAGTTTGTCTTGTCTTGAAAATGTCTAAAGATCATTTACTTGAGAAGCAAAACAAGAACAAAATCTGCCAGAGGGCTCCGAAAAGTACATGAGGTTTTAACACCTTTTTAAAACTGGCACAAACTCTGTAGTACTTTTTAGTATAACTGATACGAGTCAAACTGTGCCATAAAACTGATTCTGGAGGAGAAACATTGAACTAATATGTATATTAGTGAGTGAATCCCCTAAATTCTAGTTTTGTGTGCATACAGAACAAAACTCACTCTTGAAACTGTGATGGATGATGCTGTTGTAGCACCGTTTTGCCATCTTACACGTTTGGGATCACTTATTTTTGACCAGAGTAATATAACAGCGGCCACTGACTCGTTATGTCTTGCAATTTTAACTTAACCACCGTCGACAAAGCTGTTGTGTTTTGTTTTTGTGTAGAAGGCTGCTTTGCAGCGCACACACTTGCAGGGTTGCCATGTCCATTTATTTTAATTGCTTATTATTTGGACTCAGCTAAAAAAAACATTCCAGTTTATAGAGTTAATAGAGTATGCGCAGGTCGTTATATTTTAGTATTTGGCATATTTAAGTTTGGATTTATTATGACCGTTTTCTTGTTTGCTGTTTTTTATAGCAAGATCTGGCAACATTGTGAGTCAAAATATACCTTGTTTACTGTGATTTCTTGTGTTGCAACTTTGATATGTAGTTAAATAATTTCAATAACAACAACTTGTCATGTGGTCTAAACATAAGCGTAACAAAATTGAAATTTCTGAGTGAACTGTCTTTTAATGTGGCATCAAAAATTGTGACGTTTTACTGGTATTGCAGTCAACTGAAATTTAAGTTTGTTTTTGAAAGTCTATTATGCTCACCAAGGCTGCATTTATTTGATAAAAAATACAGTAAAAACAGTAATATTGTACAATATTTTTACAATTTAAAATAACTGCTTGCTATTTGAATGCATGTTAAAATGTAATTTATTCCTGTGATGAAAAGCTGAATTTTCAGCTTCATTACTCCAGTCTTCAGTCACGTGATCCTTCAGAAATCATTCTAAAATGCTGCTTCGCTGCTCAAGAAATAAAGAAATAAATAAATAAATGCAATTATTAATATCAATGTTTAAAATAGTTGTGGTGAATACAAATGAATAGAAAGTTAAAAAGAAAAGCATTTATTTAAAAAAGAAACCTTCTGTAACATTATAAATGTCTTCACTGTCACTTTTGATTATTTTAATGCATCTTTGTTCAATTAAAAAAGCTTCAACAAAATCTTACTGACCACAAAGTTTTGATCAGTACTGTAAGTGTACAGGAAATAACCCGTATTCAGTGTTTATGCATCTTCATATGAGGATAAATATCTTTATACAGGCCTAGGCCCATTATGATTTGAAGGGGCTAATTAATCATTATAAAATACACACGCTCTGACTGACCTCAAAATGACAGGCTTTAAACCTGTCCTTGGCACTTTGTGTGTGACCTCGGTGCTCTTATGCAGTATTTAATATATGCACTTTGTCATTTGCTGTATATGAGTTCAAAGCGAATGTTTTCCAGTGTGGGTTGGTTACCTCAGGGCCACACTTTACTTCTGTTTAACGGCTGTCTGATCTATTTGCCTGCAGTGAAGCTCAACCGGACTCAGAGTCGGAGAAGAACCCGTTTCCACTGCAATCACCATCTGTGACCTTCATAAAAGCCTCTATTTGCTTGAGACAGCATTCATAAAGCAAAAGACTGTTGATTTATAAACTGTGGAGTGTCCCACTGCCCTTATGCTGCACATTACAAGAATCGAGCTGTAAATCTCAGCCATACACGAAAGATACGCTTTCTTCTACCCTTTCTCTCTGGTATTATCTGAAAAACAGATTGCTATTAGATCATTATGCAGATACAAAAAAGCATAAACTAAAAAATAACTTAAAATATAATTTATACGGACAATATATATATTTATAGATTTCAATAATATAAGAATATATAACTTGCATATGAATACAAAGTAAATATATTTATTTAATATTTGTATATAATTTATATGAACAGTAAATACAATACACATATATAAAATTCTAATGTGTGTGCATATATATTATATACAATACATATTTATAGAATGTAAGAATATATAATAAGAATATATAAGAAATCTATAAATATTTATTGTGCATTTAAGCAAATAAAATAAATGTGTATAAATATAAAATATTTTTTATATTTGTATGTAAATACTATATATCTTATATATGAAAAAATATTTAAATAATTATATATATATATATATATATATATATATATATATATATATATATATATATATATATAATTAAATGCATAAATTTAATTGTATAAAATTTTATACACAAAATGAATTCTTTATTAAATAAATACAATAAGTTAGTTTTATATATCGTGTGTGTGTGTGTGTGTGTGTGTGCGTGCGTGTGTGTGCGTGTGTTTGTGTCTGTGTGTGTGTCTGTGTGTGTGCGCTTGTGTGTGTATGTGTGTGTTCACATTTCTGCCAGAGAGCAATAAGAAAGAATTCCAATGTAAAAAGTACACAATCCTTTACCAAGGCTACAATTTCAACAACTGCAATTTCAATGAGACGGATAATCAGCCTTGATGACATTACAGTCGGAAACAAAGACAAAGAGGATGACCTGACAGAAAAATGTTAGATTGGTTGTCATAGAACTTGAAACTGTGCTTTGCAAGAATTTTAATTGTAACATTGTTTTTTTTTTTAAATATGAAACATCTTGAAAATGTTTAGCATTTTAAAGCATCATAGGTGTGCTCCAGCTGTCACTTTCAAAACTTCATTTAATGCACATTCATAAAGCACGAGCCCTGCTGGTCACATGAATGCAGCTGTACAGAGGTCATGTGAGACGTGTGGAGGACTCACTTGCGGCACATCCTCTGTGTGAATCCCGCCGCCTCTCCTCTGTAGTATCCAGGAGCACAGGTTCGGACGCACCTCCACTCCTGCTGTAGATAGTCTGGTGCACACTGAATACACTCCTCCAGTCCTGGACCTGCAAACACAAGCACACCGTTAGCTCAGTTCTCCGTTATTTACTGTCAATTTATTTCCCTCTGCCCCGCTGTGTCTATAACAGCTCTCCACATTTCAGCGAACTTGGAAAGCAAACAACTCGGGGCTTATCAGGCGTCTCTGGTGATTTGGTTTAATGAAGTAAGTTAATTAAGTTCAATAGCTGAGCAGCGACTCGTTCACTCCTGCGGTCCTCAAAACAATACACACACTTTCCTCTTCAGTTTCTCACTGTGAAAAAAGAAGACCTCATTTGTGTTCAGTTGATTTCATATTCTGTGAGTGTTATTGGAGTCTGCTCACATCGGTGATGTCCTGTGAGAGTACTGCACTGATTCTGAATGAGACTTTTGATAATAAATGGATGTAAATGGGGTTTCTCGACTCGTTCCTCAAGGTCTGCTATAGTCTAGCAGAATGTTATTTTCTAGTAATCCTGATGACCTTGATCAGCTTGTTCAGCTGAGTTTGACCAGGACTGGATTCAATTTCACCAGACCTTGAGTGGAGAAACTCTGATGTAAATAATAAAACCGGGACATTATCAATTCATCTGTATTGAGCTTTAAGATACTAAACTACAGTTTCTCCAACAGATGGCAACAAAACCTGAACAGGCAAAATTTTGTCTGAAATATAAGTTGGTCAATCTGAAATTCTTGTTTATAACGCTGCTGTATAAGTTTGTGCTGTTCTGAATATAATGACTGCCTACATTTACGTACACCTTTTGATTAATGCAAAACAAAATAATTAATAATGTATGAAATGTATGAAAAATGACCTAACTGTTTAAACATATAGGGATTCGAATAGGGATGAGATGGCAATAGAATAGAATAAAATAGAATAGAATAGAATGGGATGGGATAGAGTAGAATAGAATAGAATAGAATAGAATGGGATAGGAAAGGATAGCACAGGATAGAATAGAATAGAATAGAATAGAATAGAATAGAATAGAATAGAATAGAATGGGATGGGATGAAATAGGACAGGACAGAATTAAATAATATAATATAATATAATATAATATAATATAATATAATATAATATAATATAATATAATATAATATAATATAATATAATATAATATAATATAATATAATATAATATGATGGGATGAAACAGGACAGGATTGAATAACATAACATAACATAACATAATATGATGGGATGAAATAGAATAGAACAGAACAGAATAGAATCGAATCGAATAGAATCGAATCGAATCGAATCGAATCGAATAGAATAGAATAGAATAGAATAGAATAGAATAGAATAGAATAGAATAGGTTACCTGTGCATGTGGAGCAGGAGACATGGCAGGGGCTGCACTTCATTTCTTCCAGGTTAAAAAACGTTCCATTGGCACATTCTGGAACACAGGTCATTCCTGCCAGACTTTAATCAGGAAAAAGAGAAGAAGAAGAAGAACAGAATAAACCAGTTCAGCAGTTCACTGCAATATTTCCACAGCTTTAAAGAGAAAACATCATGAAAAGCAAAAAAAAAAAAATCTCTCAGCACATTAACATATGACTGATGACATTTACTTGACTTTTATGAACCTAAAGGTTTACTGACACCAAGAGCAAAACAAAAAATGCAATAATAATAATAATAATAATAATAAAAACAACAATAAAATTTGCAAAAAATATAAATCATCTATAGTAATTGTTGGTATTACTGTAACAACAGTGGACTTTTCATCATTTTAAATAAATAAATAACATAATGGCAATAAGAACTAAATAGTAAAGTCTGTGAATATGTGGAATAGTATATATATATATATTACTTAATGATGTGCCATATTTACCAAATTATACCTTATTTCCAACTTCTGACTTTACCAACATGCACAAAAACAGGTAAATCAGATAAATAATCAACAATCAAAATGTCATAATTCCCAATCGTAGACTCTAACTTCAAACTATTCACACCAAGACTAAAACAAATTATATATTAGTAAAACAATAAGAATAGTTAATAATAATGATTTTATTTTCAATTTTATAATATGATAATAAACCAAGTATTTTAATATTTAGAATAGTATTGTTATGTCACTTTAATGTGTTCATTATATTATTAACCCTTAAACGGCATCATTTATTATATTTCAATTATGTTTATAATACTGTAACAAACATGTACAAAATAGACAATTAAATAATTGTAATTATTTTTTGTTGAACAGTTAAAAAACATAAATATCATAACTGTGACGGCCCTATTTCCAAAAGTGCAGCTCCTTTAAGCTTTTAATGGTCTAAATGAGGGACAGATTGAAACTATCGTCAAGCTAAATCATATTTTCAAACAAATCAGTTCCCAGTGATTCTCAATCCAAGATGAGGCTTAATGTGTGTCTGAGAAAACAACTCTACAGTCTTCTTCACGGTGGTTTGATCTAGTCTTGGCTAAAAGAGCGGGTTTGTTATGGAAGTGGGGTATTGTGGGTCAGTGGTTGAAAATGACTTGCATTTCAATAATCATCTGAGCGAGTGTGACGCACATTTGCCCTCGATCTGCTCTTTAAAAAACACAGCAAATCACGATATATAACCCTGACAGATTAAATGCCGTCGAGAGGTCATGGCGCAAAGTGTCCTGTGTTTTACCCTTCACAAGACCAGACTGCCTTTCAAGAACTAAAGCCTGGTCTGTCCGGCTCATCTAAACCACAGCAAAGACAGCATGCATAAAGATGAGCAGATGTTCCCTAGATGTCCTGAACCCACACAAGACCCCAAAGCCTGACTTCTTACACTATTTCGTCCGCACCAGCATGAGGCTACAGATGTCATGGGAAATCAGAAATCCATATATATTATGAATCGAGTGCATAGAGGGGTCACAGCTCTGCCTTTTAAACTCAAATGGCTGCAAGAGACTTTTAAATGCTCATTTGGTTTATGCTCATTTATGCTGCAACCAAGCAGCAATCTAGTGACGATTAGATGATGCATCTCGACTGCCACACTATGAGAGCAGCAGTTCAACACGGGAAATGAAGCTGTGCATGTTTTACTCATCAGGATTTTAGAGCAATTGCAAAGCAGCTCTCATTTTCCAATCCTGTGCCACGTTGTTTAAATAGCAAATGCATTGGCGCTCATTTGTGGTCTAAAAAAGAGGTGTGTTCAGGAGCATTGTTGGTGGGTAGATTGTTGCGCCAAACCCAAACCTGGTCTAAAGTCTGGTTCAATATTTTTTCTTTGTTATTTAAAGAGCGCGTTAATTATATGCACCTATAGGCAGTTATACTACGCACGTACACTTTGCTTATTACACACACAGGGACGTGCAGCATCACACAAACATATTTACAAATTAAAATTTACATTCTGCCATGCAAATAGCAAGACCACCATGGTTCGAGCACATCTGGTTCTTTAAGGGGACGGTAAATGAGACTCTAATTGGTTTATTGCATGTTATGCACAAAAAACATCCATTACTCATTAAGAGAACAGGGACAGCCCATTTAGACCATGCGCCCGGGCGCTGACCACTTTCCCTTCGTTAAATTAACCAAAGTGGATTCAGACACGCCTTGAGTGCATCTGCACCGTGTGCTTTAGACCATGAGCTTAGATCGTTAAAACAGGGCCCTTGATGTTTATTAGTATTACCTGAAGCCATCTTTACAGGCCGTGCATCTGTCTGCATCTCGCAAGCATTTCAAACAGTTCTCGTGACACTTCAGACAACGTCTCTGGCCTGGAAAGAAAGAAGATGTGATGTGAAGCTCACACAGACGATCAAAGAAAGTTCTGTCAGGAGCACTATAGTCAAAGATAATTGACAGTCAGACTACGGTTTGGATTGGCAAAAACTCCCCATCAATGTAGCTTAGCATGGCTAAGAGCAGGGAGAGCAGTGATAACCCCATTAAGAAAACAGAACAGAACCAACATAAATGTAGCACATATCATTAATGTTCTTAATGGCAATTTAAAGTATCAACATCATTAAAAATAAAGGAGGCTGATTCAAAAAGGAATATCAGAAAGCCAAGTCCTGACTGTGGACGAAAGGAGGAGCTGGGGATGGAGGAGGTTAATCAGCTCCTGAGCAAAGAGATAAGCTGCTGAATGATACTGAATGGACCTTATAATGATGCTGTCACAGGAGTATTCTGAGAGGTAGACCTGGACCATGCTACTAACACTTGATTTCAATTAAATGAATAAGTCTAATTTTTATTATTTGATGAACAGATAAAACGTGTAAACTAACTATAAACTATTCACATCAAGAGTAAAATACAATAGTAATATTTAACAATAGCAATAACAACAAAAACTATAAGTTGATTTTTTTATTATTACAAAATGAATTTCCCGATACATATTATAAAAATAAATAATTAAGTATTTTCGGAATAGTACTGTCATTTTACCAGGTGAATTATTTTATTATCACTTAAAAAAAAAAACATGTTTTCACATCTGTTAGGCTTCATAAATGACAAAAAAACATTGTAAATAATTACAATATTTTTATATTTAAATGAACTACTTGAGGCATCATTTGCATGTTTTCAATGTTCTTTAGCCAAATTCAAAGGCAGAATCTTATGCATCCTTCACAGAGAAGACAATCCCATAATGCACTTTTAAAAAAGGAAAGTATAAGAAAAGCTGCTCATAAATATTATTGTTTATTACTGGAATATATATATATATATACACACATACATACATTCATACGTACACACACACACACACACACACACACACACACACACACACACACACACACACGTTTGTTTTTGTGAAAAGTGTGTTCATCCCATAGGTGTAATGGTTTTTATACTGTAGAAACTGTATATTCTATGGCCCTTCACCAACCCTACACCTAACCCTAACCCTCAAAGGAAACTTTGTGCATTTTTACTTTCTCAAAAAAAAAAAAATCATTCTGTATGATTTATAAGCGTTTTGAAAAATGGGGACATGGGTTATGTCCTCATAAGTCACCCTCTCCTTGTAATACCTGTGTCATACCCATGTCATTATACAGTTGTGTCCTGATATGACACAAGAACAAGAGCGAGCACACACACACACATACACACATTATATTGTAATTTTTTTTGCTTAATATTATAAAAGATGTATTATTAAAGTTATATGAGATTGAACATGTGGGTGAGTAAATATCGATTTAATTTACATGTTTGGATAATCTACTCTAGTAAAGCATGGTAAACACAACACCACATGTAGGTAGCATAATTATATTGCCTTTTTAGGGACTTTATTTTGCAGAAATTCAAAGGCAAAATTGTGCGTCCTTTTAATCCTTTAAAAAGAATGCAATCCCATGATGCACTTTAAAAAGAAGATTATAAATGTAATTTATTTGGATTACTAAATTAAAAAATTAACAAAAAAAAAACAAACAAACAATATGTGTTATTAGAATATCACATCATTAGCTTAGAAATATCTGGATAATTTATGCATAATTTACAAATTTACTTTAACTGGTTCACTATTCTTATAGCTTCGTATTGCTGGTGTTTATGACGTTCCTCATTTGTAAGTTGCTTTGGTTAACAGCGCCTTTTAAATGAGTAATTGTAAATAAACAATTATATTTTACTGCATTTTTTTTGAATGTTAAAAATATAATAAATGTAAAAATCTATATATTACTCCTCAATATAAGTTTATTTCTGACACCATTAGAGAATCTTTCCTAAATGACAGACCGCTGTATTCTGGGAGGTGTTCACTAGCTGCATGTGGTGCTATGGAAGCTTCAGCTTAGTAAAGTGAAGTGTGCATCAGTGGACGTCCCGTCTCCGCTGGACTCACCGCTGTCGGGGAAGCAGCCGGCAGGACATGTCTCCACACAGGTGCTCTCCTTCGAGTAGAAGTAAAGCCCTCTCCGGCAGGACCGGCACTCGTTCGGCCCACGAGCCACACACTTCTCACAGCCGCGGTGACAGCGGCGACATCTGCGGACCTCTCCGTCCTCAAAATAACCCAGAGGACAGTGACTAACACACGTCCTGTGAGGAGGACAAGAGATAAGTGTAAAGAGAAGCTGAAGAATAAATCTGTTTGACAATGAGGAAAACTAAACAGACTTTACTATACTGTATATGTTCAATATACTGTACTACAATATGTAATGATTAACCGCGAGTCGGTTGAAAATCGATTCAAATATGTGATGCACAAATATGTAACCACAAAACCAGTCATAAACGAAATTGTCTTTTCGAAGATTTATACATTGTCTGAAAGCCGAATAAATCCACTGGTGTATGGTTTGTTAGGATCAGACAATATTTGGCCGAGATACAACTATTTGAAAATCTGGAATCTGAGGGGGCACAAAAATGATTGTCTTTGAAGTTGTCCAGATGAATTCTTAGCAATGCATATTACTAATCAAAAATTACGTTTCGATATATTTATGGTAGGACATTTACAAAATATCTTCATGGAACATGATCTTTACTTAATATCCTAATGATTTTTGGCATAAAAGAAAAATACAATGTATTTTTTATCATTTTTTGGCTATTGCTAAAAATATACCCCAGAGACTTAAGACTGGTTTTGTAGTCCAGGGTTAGTTTAAGTATTTGCTACTGAATGTTCAAATGCGGAGTTTTGCGTGTCACGAGTGTGTGTGTGTGTGTGTGTGTGTGTATGGAGAGAGATGTGGATGCTTCATCACTGCGTCTGTCACACCACTCTGTTCCTCTTTCAGGCTTGAACTGATGGTAAAACTAAGGACATTATTAACTGTCTTTACATTTATTTTAAAAGATGAAACTCATGATTATGGAAAGGGGCATTACATTTCCTACGAGTGCTTGCGGTGTTCGGCCAATCACAATGCACTGGGTCAGTTGGCCAATCAGAGCAGACTGTGCTTGTCAGAAGGAGGGACTTTATAGAAAACGACTCGTTAGATAGAGGCGGGGCATAGAGGACCTACAATAATATACAGTATTTGAAAAATAATGTTTTTTTTAATTATTAAATATGCCCCAAATAATGATCTTTAAAAAAGCATCATATTACCCTTTTAAGTATGTCTATATTTTATTAATTTTTATTTTAGTTTTAGTTTGACTTGATGAATAAATGTAAAATTCTTCCATTAAAAATGTAGTGTAATTCAATTGTATTTATTTCTTTTTATTTCAAATAATGAAAATGTTTGTTTTTTTTCCCCCATGATTTTAGTTTTAGTCAACTATAATAATCCTACAGGGCAAAACTGAAAAAACAAACAAAAACAAAAACCCCTCATACTTTGATTTTGGACACACTATCTGTAACACTAAACCAATTCAGAGTAGAAATGTCCTTCTGGCACCTGCCGGTCTTGAGGCTGCCCAGACTGAAGTGAATGCAGTTGAGGCAGTGATCGGCGTCCGGCCCGTCGCAGCCCTGATCTCCACATTCAGGATGACACGGACCTGAAATACAGTCACAAACCAGCAGGGGATAATATAACATCTATAGTTATTCATTTAACATACACTCTGACTCAAAGCCACTTGCAAATGACTTGCATGAAGTCTTCAGAGAGTCAACAATATTCATCGTAAACAACGATGTCAGGTTTATAATAATAAATCTCATAAGGTTGATAAAGAGGATCAAATATAAGAAGTCAAGTCAAGACAGCTTTGTTTATATAGAGCTTTACACAGTACAGATTGAGTCAAAGCAGCTGACAGTGTTAAACAGGATAATAGTGTTTCAATAATGCAAGAGTAATATACGTCTTATCTACATTTATGTTTTAAGTTGTTTACATGGTTTCTAGGTTGAAGACATCATTTATTTTACACTATCAACAAGCAACAGGTACCATCACATTTATATATAAAATACATACAGTATTCATTTTATCATACTATTCATTAAAACTGAGACACATCAAAATCCTATCAAGAGTTTTTTTTTATATTTTGCTTCAATATTAGGACAGTACCAATATATATATATTTCTGTAGCTCATATTTGTTTGGCTTTTATTTTGAACATTAATAAAAAAATTTTTAGACCATTAATAAATAAAGTGTCCAGGATACATCACCTGATCCTTGTGCGTGTTTAAAATACATTTTTATATATACACTACCATTCAGAAATTTGGGGTGAGTACGATTTTTATTAAAATAAAAACTTTAATTTAGCATTAAATTGATCAAAAGCGACAGTAAAAACATTTAAAATGATTTCTATTTCAAATGCATCCTGTTTTTAAACTTTCTATTGATCAAAAAATCATGAAAAAATTATGTTTACACTAAAATATGAAGCAGCTCAACTGTTTTCATTATTGATTATAATCAGAAATGTGTCTTTAGCAGCAAATCAGCATATTAGAGTGATTTCTGAAGGATCATGTGACACTGAAGACTGGAGGAACGATGCTGAAAATACAGCTTTGATCACAGGAATAAATTATATTTTATCATATATTACAACAGAAAACTGTTATTTTAAATCATAATAATATTTCACTGTTTTTACTGTATTTTTGATCAAATAAATGCAGCCCTGATGAGCAGAGGATTAAAAGATGTCCCCGAACTTTTGAACTTGTCTAGGTATTTCTGTGAGTACCATTATATTCCTCCTCTTCCTCGTCTTCATGCTCAGGGGCTCCTGTGTTTTTCAGCTCCTTGCCTGCTGTGCTCGAGTGCTGGGGACTCTGGGATTGGTAGGGGTGCTCAGCCGTGCCGTAAAGGGTGAGTGTCCACTCCTTCAGCTTACCTGACAGAGAAGAAAGAAAGAGCAAGACAGCAAGCCATGAAGTGGACAGAGAAAGTTCTGCTATGCATTCAAATTAAACACATCAAATCCTGACGAGAAAGAGGATGTGCATACATCCAGATCTGCACCATAGCTCAAAGGTACTCAAAAGTACTGAGAGTCAAAAAAATATTAATAATAACGAAAAATAAAGTAAATTATAAAGTTTATATTTTTAATCATAGTTTTAATAAAATAAAATATATAATAATATAATATATTAAATAATATAATTAATTAAATATAATATAATTTATTAAATATTATATGAAATAATTGTAATTGAAAAAAATACATTTAATTTAATTAGATAAATATTATTTTATATAAAAAAATACATTTTAAATAATTAAGATAATCATTAACAAGATAATTATGAAATATAAATACAAATAAATTGTAACTTAATTAAAACAAAATACATAAATAGTAAAATAAAATAATAAAATATAAAATTCAAGTAAAAATAAAAATTATTCAATTAAAAATTATGAAATAATACAATGAAAAACAATATTAGAAAGCACAATAAAATAATTCTAACAATGTAATGACTTGAAATGAAATTATTTATAAAATTATATAAAAAAATACTGAAGTTGGAAGTATTACACATCTGCACAATGGTGAGAAACAACATAATACAGTGTGAAAGCAAACTAGTACTGAAGGGAAAATCAAATTCAGCTGCATATTAGCTTTATATTGAATATGATTAGTCTCTGAATTTGGGAATA
Source organism: Carassius auratus (assembly GCF_003368295.1). Lineage (NCBI taxonomy): Eukaryota > Metazoa > Chordata > Actinopteri > Cypriniformes > Cyprinidae > Carassius > Carassius auratus. The sequence continues at coordinate 25,480,548 of NC_039274.1, forward strand.
CAGTCAGATATGTGAGTCAGATGTTTATATTGTGTCTAGACTGAACATGATTAGCAGCGCAGCACCCTGACGTTAGATACTGAGCCTCGTTCCTCGTTCCTTACCCAACACCTCAGGGTTACGCCGCTGAGACGGCGAGTCTGAGACCTCCAGCGTCCACGTGCCCTCCGCTCTCTCCCCCCAGCAGTGAACCGTCATGAACTCCCAGTTCCTGAAGCCCTCGTGGGAGTTATCAAACAATCTGGAAGACGGAAGAAACACAGGTCAACGTTACAGAGAGAATAACGAAAATAAGGAGATCAGACCAAGTCATGTGTTACGCTGCATCACTAATAACTGCTCGTTATTCACAGTGAAGAAGATCACTCAAAAGAACCTGAACCTCCTCAATAACAGATGAGAAATTAACCATCTAAAGTGTAAACCTTTACTAACAAGCTAAAGATTAAACTGTTTCTAACTAATGTGGTTTGGAAGGACATGAGGGTGAGAAAATGATGAATTAACCATTTAAAGTATTTCAGAGTGAAACAAAATATTTAATGAGAATAAAAGGGGTGGGTTTTTATCAACAACAGAACCATATATATGTTTTATCATTCATAGATCTTTAACCATACAGATTTGCCTTAAAGAAAAAAATGTATATACTAATTATACTAATAATGTTTTTTTAATGTAATTAATTAAATAATTCAAGATAAATGTATAAAAATCAAGCAAATTGATACACACACACACCTACACACACACACACACACACTGATCTATTAAAATGATCAGATTTTCCTTCAAACAAATAAACAAACAAGCAAATAAATGATACAATTCAATTAAAAATAAAAATAATTCAACTAAGAATATTGAAATAATAAAATAAAAAACAATGTTAAAAAGTACAATAAAATAATAAATGAAAATAAAACAGATAGAATAAAAAAAATTAGAAAGCTAGTGTTATTTTTTTTTTTAAGAAAACAAGCAGCAAATGAATAGAGTGTAAGTCTAAAAGGGACCATTTTTTGTTGTTGTTGTTTTTCAGAACAGAATTAGAGAGTGCTATTATTATTGTGTTTTAAAACAACAAAAGAGCAATACCAAAATAAATTCATAACACTGTCTGTCTATGATCATTTAGTCATTAATGACTAAATGCTGCATTTGGTTTAACATTAGCTAATAGCCTTTGGTTCTTGCTGCTTATGAGCAGTATGAACAAAACACAGTTCTCCCCGTCCACAATCACACTACTGATGAGAGCTTTGCAAAGCCGCACTTTCTGAACTCGGCCCTCTCACAGCCCGCGTTAACAGACTTTGATGGTATTTTGCACCACCAGTGAGGTCCTGACCACAGCATCCCTCTCCATAGTTCAAGGCAAATGTCTTTCCTGTTGATTCGCAGGCGTTATACAGCTAACGCTCCATCGACTCCACGATTTGACTCTCAGCACTGAAAGGCTGGGGTGAGAGAGCAGCACTCGGGGCGATCGCTGGCCGTTAATAAATGCTCTCCGAAGCCGGGAAGCACCATGAGACTGTCACATCTGTTATTACAAAAGCAGACGCGCGGTGGGAGATGTTTGTGCAGGGGAGGATATTGACAGCTCTTCTGTCTCCACGCGCTAAATAAGACACAGAACGTCAAAACAATACGCTTTCTGTGGAGGAGTGAGAATGGAAACACGTTCACGAAGACAAAAGAGAGTGACGAACATTGTTATGGACAGAAGACGGCTCTGGCATTTAATGTTTGAAGAGACATGTTTCCTTCAAAAAAAATAAATAATTGTGTGACTTCCTCAAAAACTATAATTTTTATAAATCAATTAATTAATTAAAATGCAGTGTATACAAAATATTCAGACTTTTCAGATTTTATGTTGCAGACTTATGCTAAAATACTTTATTATGTACATTTAGTGATATTTTTGCAATTTAAATGTCTAAAGAGCCACATTCCTGCCAATGTAATATCCTCCAAAACCGAGGAACAAAAATATTTACAAATTAAAATAATAATTACTGTAATAAAAGAAAAAAATGAACATGAAACAAATGAACACGAAAATATAAAATAACAGTGCATTCAGAAATGTTTATATTTTATATTGTAGATTTATGCTTAAAATACTTAAGTTTTCTTTACACATTTGATTTGAGTTTTTTTTCTGACATATAAATGTCTGAAGAGCCATATTTCCCCCAAAATTTGAATAAAACTATGCAAGATTTTCAGATATAAACAGGTAAATAACTTGTAAATATATTTTTTTCTTTTTCTTTTTCACTGCAGCCTAATGCTAAAATTCGTATAATTATTTTACATATTTTTTATTGACTTTTTAGTCACACAGGAAGGATTTTTCACACAATTAAATTTGTGAACTATCCTCCGAAATCAAGAACAAAACTATGCCAGATTTCAAATAATAATACCTGTAATAACAAAAAAATGTGTATTACGTTTTATAGATTTGATTTCTGTGACATTTTTCTCATTCAAATGTCTAAAGAGACACAGTTCTCCCATTAAAAGCTGTGTAAAATTAAACATAATTAAATGACTAGTGCATTCAGAAATTATTCAGACAACATTATTTATGTTGCAGCCTTATGCCAAAATACTTGAAATTATTTTAGATATTTCATTTTGTTGACATTTTTTTTTGCTTATGTCCTCTGTAAGATTTGGGTGCTGAGGCAGGAGCAGAGTGATTTGGAGCGTGTGAGAGTTTTATTCATGAGGGTTATAAGAATGATGCTCAGGATCTCTCAGTGCTCATAATCGTGCAGGAAAAACTGCTGAGCGAATACTAAACCATACACAAACCTAGAGGAGAGAGATTTAGGAGAGAGCATAGCGTCGAGACCAGCAGAGAGGATATCAAACCGCTGCGTGATTGACAGCACGAAGCTCCCAGTGTGACAGAAACCAGAGAAGCACGTGTGGACTCCTCTAGAATACACTACGGGAAAAGCAGCATATTACCACATTAGTGTGTGTATGAGGGAAACCTAAGGTCTTGAACACTACAAGTGTCTTTAGAAGAGACAGAGCACAAGCTTTTATTTGTTTTGTAGCACATACATTTTTGCAATAAAAATTTCATATAACAACAGTTGTATCAATGGCTGATCAAGCTCCAAAAAAGCACCATAAACGACAACCTAAACAACCCGTGTGCTATATTAGAAGATTTCTGAAGTCATATGTTTGTGTGAGAAAACAAAACGGATTTGTATGACATCAATCACTGCACACTACACACAAATATTTATATTTTTGTGCACAAAGAAAACAAAAAATACCGACTTTATTCAACAATTCTTCTCCTCCGTGTCACTGTCCACTGGCTCTCGTGAGTGCGCATCAAAGATTGAGACGAATGTGAAGAAATTGTTGAATAAAGTTGTTGTTTTTTACAGTCAAAAATCTGGGTGTTATATTAGACAGCAACTTGTCTTTTGAAAATCATATTTCCCATGTTACAAAAACTGCATTCTTCCATCTTAGAAACATTGCCAAGCTACGAAACATGTTATCTGTTTCTGATGCAGAAAAGCTAGTTCATGCATTCATGACCTCTAGACTGGACAATTGTAATGCACTTCTAGGTGGTTGTCCTGCTTCGTCATTAAACAAGCTACAGGTCGTCCAAAATGCAGCAGCTAGAGTCCTTACCAGGTCAAGAAAATATTACAGTCTCTGCACTGGCTACCTATTAAGTTCTGTATCAGTTACAAATTATCATTACTTACCTATAAGACCCTAAATGGTTTAGCTCCAGCGTACCTAACTAGCCTTCTACCACGCTACAACCCATCACGCACCCTAAGGTCACAAAACGCTGGACTTTTGGTAGTTCCTAAGATAGCAAAGTCCACTAAAGGAGGTAGAGCTTTCTCACATTTGGCTCCCAAACTCTGGAATAGCCTTCCTGATAATGTTCGGGGTTCAGACACAATCTCTCTGTTTAAATCTAGATTAAAAACACATCTCTTTCGCCAAGCATACGAATAATGCATCTCATAATTTGTGATCTGATCAAAAGCACATTATTATTCATTAGCTTGGGTTAAACTAATTAATTTTACATGGTTGGATCAGCAGCTATGCTAATGATGTCTCTATTTGTTTCTATGTTTTGCTTCAGGATTTAAATCCCGTGGTAACTAGGATTTACACAAGCTCCAAACTAACAAATATTGCTATTTACTATGCCATCACATTATAATTGCAGTTAATAATGATTGTCTGATTGACTATGTCTCATATACATTTTTCCAAAAATTTCTGCAATATGCACATTACCTGACAGTCACCGCTGCTTAGCTACTACTAAGTATTGTAGAAACTGAATTTTCTATAAAATTGCTTTGCAATGATTTGTATCGTAAAAAGCGCTATACAAATAAACTTGAATTGAATTTAATAATGTTCTTACAATCTTTCTGGGCCTGGTAACATTTCAGTTGCATTGCTGTCTATGGAGGACCAGAAAGCTCTCGGATTTCATCAAAAATATCTTCATTTGTGTTCTGGAGATGAACAAAGGTCTTATGGGTTTGGAACAACATGATGGTGTGTAATTAATGACAGAATTTTAATTTTTAGATGAATTATCCCTTTAATGTATTACATTGTACTGTTTTTATTAGTGCAGTCAAATGATTAATCACGATTAATCGCATCCAAAATAACAGTTTTTGTTTACATATCATATGTGTGTATACTGTGCACATTTATTATGTATATATAAATACAAACACGTTCATGTATATATTTAAGAAAAATATGTTATGTTTACATCTTTAATATATTTATATAAATATTAAATAACATAACATTAGAATAAACATGTATATACATGTAAATATTTTCTAAAAATATACTGTATGTGTGTGTATTTATATATAGATAATAAATATACACGGTACACACACGTACGTTATGTAAACGAAATGTTTTATTTTGGATGCGATTAATCGGTCTTATTTTATATCTTAAAAACATTTAATACAATTATTTAACATAAATATTTACAGACGGACAGATTGACGGGTAGATCGTTTTTGTTGTTGCAGTCACTGTGTAGTGCGTAATAAAAAAAATTTCCTTTAATGCATTTTCTTCGAAGAACATGATTTTTTTAATGTACTTTCCTAAAAACAGATATAAATCTAAAGAAACACGCTGGTGCTTCGCACACTTTCTTCTCTATCGCAATGAGTTGTAGAGCTCAAACAGATGACGCAAGATCAAACTCTTTCATCACTTCCTGTCCCCTCTCCACAATCCAGCCGATAAAAGGCAGAAACCACTGAATCTATAAAGTGGTTGTTTGTAATGTATCACCTCTGAGCCAGCAGCGTTGATCGCGTCCCTGATGGGGATACGAGGCTGATCTCCAGGTCTCCTCTGCGTGGGTGGATGATGAGGACGCGCACCACCACGTGCTCCAGAAACACCACCCGCTGATCCGGCTGATCGCTGCAGCCGTTGCTCGAGATGCTGGCGTTCAGCTTCTGATCTGCTCGAATATACCTGCAGGAGGATCCAAGGGGGTCAGCAGAGAACAGGTCAGAATGTAAAACACAGCCCTGCATTCACTGACACAATATTAGACTGTCAAGATGTGTGTATATCATACGAAACACGGATTAAAAACACTTCAGGTTATGTGTGCCATAAGTAGCACTGGCAAATTTGTAGCAATAGCCAACAATACATTGTATGGGTCAAAAGTATAGATTTTTCTTTTATGACAAAAATCATGAAGATATTAAGTAAAGATCATGTTCCATGAAGATATTTTGTAAATTTCTTACCATAAAATGTATTATCATCAGCAATATGCCCTATTTGTCCAAGTGAATTGACAACTTTAAAGGCAATATTCTCAATATTTTTTGCAACCTCTGATTCCCGATTTTCTAACACACCACACATTAATGGAAAGCTTATTTATTCAGCTTTCAGGTGATGTATAAATCTCAGTTTCAAAAAATGTATTCATATGAGAGCATAGATAATAAATAGTTACTGATTTTGAAAACATTGTAAAAAGCTTTCAGACACTTGATGTCTCCTGAATAACATAAACAATAAATGTTTAACATTTTTAAAGGGAAGCATAATTTTTTTTTTAAAGGAAAGCATGAATTACATAAGTGGATGGTAATTTTTACTGTCAAAAATTTTAAAATAGGTAAAAAAATAACTCCATAAATGTACAATAAACCAGGGATATTACAGGTAAATAAAACTTGAAACTAAAACTTGAAATAAACTTGAAATAATACTTGATATAATACTTGAAATACATTTTGTTAAATTAAATTAAATTAAATTAAATTAAATTAAATTAAATTAAATTAAATTAAATTAAATTAAATTAAATTAAATTTAATTTAATTTAATTTAATTTAATTTAATTTAATTTAACCAGGGGTTTAATAGTGAAGTAAAACTAAAACCACGTTAAAAATATATAAAACAAACTAAAAATTAAAATGAAAACATATGAAAACTATAAAACTATCTCAACTACACATTGAAATAATAATTATTATTATTATTATATAAAATAACACTGGCATAAAAATAGGCTTTAAAACTCATGCGCTCTATTTCATGTATTCTGAAGTCAAATGATAGCTTTGTGTGAGATGTGAAATTAAATTTATGTTCATTAATCTCCATATAAACTCCATTATAGCTGCTTGATGACTTTTATGCTGCCTTTTTGCTATTTTATACAGCTTGGCAATGAACATCAACATCCACGTTCAATGTAATGAAAAAGAACAGATCAGTATTACACTTTACGTTTAACAAAAGGAAAAATATAATCTGAATTACATGAGGATGAATAAATGATAAGTTGCAAACGCATTATGCATTTTTACATAATTTTAATATGTTATAGTTGTAAAATCCTTAAGTATATATCTTAAAAACATTGAATACAAATAATAAAATATAAATATGTATATAGATTTAATACATTTTGTGTAGTTTTCATGACGGATAGCAATAAATCTGGAAAAACAACACTAGTGGTTTATGATGTGCAGGACTAAACTACATTTCCCATAATCCTTTGTGCAGCTAGAGCATCAATCATACCCCTAATGAGGATTGTTAAGATAAAAAAAAAAAATTAATAAAGTATTAAATTGCTTGACCCTTTCAGTTTACTCCAACCCAAATCATTTAAATCACATTTCCCCTTAATAGTGTGAAAAATAATAAAACCAAGCACACAAATTGTAATATGTACTCTTCCACAATGCTGTTTCATGGCTCAATAAGCTGTGGGATCGTCTATTCATTCAGTCTGGAAGCTCGTTTTGGATATTTAAGACTTTTTTTCTTGGGAGTGACACTGTTTCAACGGTTTTATAATGCCGGCTTCACCGTTTTATGGCTGTGCTGATAAACAACAGCGCACAGATGGCAGCAAAATTAGTCACTTGAGGTCTGAACCATTATTTAGCACACGTTCAGAAGCAGCATCACCCAGAAATACGCTAGCTGGAGATTACACTACAGCCTCGTTTCAATCTTGAGACTGACATCCAAAGGAAAACATGCTTGAAATGGGAGGCTGCACCTCTTCAGTTTAACATGACAGCTTGCAGTGACACTTTCAGCTGAAACACGGGGGAAACGGCATCCATATGGAGACCAGGACTTCACACAGAAAAAAATAAAAAACTAAGTTGTTAGATATATATATATATTTTTTTATATTTCTAAATATACATATAAATGTACTAATATTTATTTAATAATATACAAAAATATTTGCTAAAATATATTAACATTAAAATGTATAAATAAATATATTAAAATATTATTAATTTATTAATGAAAGTATATTTAAATTTAAATAAATTAAAAATAAATTAAAATAAATTAACTTATTAAAATGAAATGTAAATAATAATACTGAATTGAATAAAAAATATGAAATAATTATAAATTAAAGCTCTCTCTCTCTCTCTCTCTCTCTCTCTCTCTCTCTATATATATATATATATATATATATATGTATATAGAATAAGAATCACAATACAATTCTGTTTTAGTAACAAAATTATAAAAACTAAAAAATTATAAAAAAATTATATAAAAAATTATAAAAACTACTAAAATAAAGATTATAAGGCAATAAGGCAAAAACAATGTAATAAAATACTAAAACAACACAGATTTTAAATATATTTTGTGCTGGTCTTTATGCCATATCATCATACTTTATATGAAGATGCTTCAGAAAGTCTGTGGAAGAGACGGACACTGAGAAAAGTGCATGCTATGCATCTAATCATGGACAACTGTTTATGGCATTCAGCCATTACATTTTTCACTTCACAAAGCCAAAGGAATGAGATTGTAAATCGATAAATGGCAGCCAAGCTAATGAGATTGTGAAGCACGGCCAAAGCGCAGGCTAGCTCCCTCTAAATATCCACCCGAGCACGAGATGCTATAAATAAAACCTAATCTATGACTAATATCAGTGGCCACAGCAGTCATGCACACAGCCAACACCAAACACACACTCGTGGAGTTTCGATGGTATCTCAGTCCGCAAATAAAACAAAGATCCTCCACCCCATCATTCCCTCCCATGACATTCGGTTTTCTGATAAACAAAATCAAAGGACAGTAAGGACATTTTACTGCATTAAGTCACATTTTAAAGCACTAAATGCAATAAAACAATGGCTATTGTGAATTAGTTTTTTTATTTTTATCATGGTCATCTGTCACCCTTGTCTAACCCAAATATTCATGCCAACCAAACTTCTTCCTACCATTCAAACTGAGACTTTTCTTCCAGTTTTACATGCAAGCCTGTGTTTAATGTTCTTCAGCACAAGTGCATTCTGGTAAGCACATTCTGCTGAAACGTTTTCTATTTTAGTTAATTTAATATGAAAAGTAAATATTTTTAAAGTAGGAGGCTAGTTAACTCAAAGGAAAAGTTCACCAAGAAATGCATATTTCTAAAAAAAATCGACCATCATTAATGTGGACAGTTTTGTGGAACTGAGACTAAAATGTAAAGTTCCTGTTGTTCTTCCTCAGGCATTAGGATGAGTAAAATAGCAGATGCATTCATACACAGCAATTCATCGCCTCCAGCAAGATTCAACCCAAACCAGAACTTTAAACACCTCGAGCATCAACCAGCGATTAAAAACAACTCCCTGTCTAACCCAAGCCAATTCTTGACAAATGTCCAAATTCTTGACATGTGTCTAAAGAGTTTATTAAGAGATGCACCGACAGGTCTTTAATCCCATCAGCTGGCTCAGACACCAGGCTCAGAAAGAATCAATACAGAGGAAAAGAAATCCAGTCATGTTGCATCCTTGATAGAGGACAGATGTCATCGCCACAAAACATTAAAGATGCACATCTAAATGAGCAGGCAACAGTTACAGCCCGAGCTTGAATGCAAGTCTAAATGTGTTGATATTAATGCACAAGATTAATGCACCAATTAACCACTGTGAAATGCTGATCTATACAGCAGTATATTCAGCATCCGGAATGTTCTGATGATTAATAGCAGTGTTTTCATATTGCATCGTGTGACATAATACTTTAGTTTTCAGTGTAGACTGTGTTTAATCAAAATTTGAAATGAAAACAAATAAAATCAACGATCCAGAATGGCACAGATATTATAAAACTATCAAATCACTATCATAGAGACTAGATCAGAAGTGCCCAAACTTTTTCATACAAAGTGCCAAAAATATCACTTTATTGTAAATGTTGCATTACTGTATATCAAATATATTTTATTAAAATGTATTCAATTATTATTGTATTATTTTCAAATAATTTATAATCAAATGTACTTTTAGTTTTTATTATATTATTAGGATTTTTTTTATTTTTACATAGATGAAACTTCTGATTAGTTCAACTACAAAAACTTCTGTATTAGTGCTTATATATATTTTATATATATATATATATATATATATATATATATATATATATATATATATATATATATCTCACATTAATATTACACACATACACACACACACACACACACACACATATATTTAAGGAATTAATAATCTTCATAAGCAAGGATGTGATCACAAAGACATGTATAATGTTATTTCTATTTCAAATAAATGCTGTTTTTTCTTCCATTTTATATTCATTAAAGAATCCAGAAAAATGTAATGTACGACGGTTTCAGCAAATCAGTAAATTAGAATAATTTCTGAAGAATCATGTGACGCTCAAGACTGAAGACTTTGGGGTCAAACTCTGCACTGCACTTAATTACCATTTGGATGTAAAAGTTTAAATAACATATCATGAATAATCAAGTTTGTATGTTGATGAGGATGAATCACTCCAGATAACCAATTCAGGTTTCCATATGTCATTAAAGGCAATACGAAATGCAAAAAAGGCAGCTTATATTGTCTCTAAAACTGTACTAAAACTAACAGTATAAAGCTTTAAGGTCAGAGTGTTTCATCATGCCCTTCAACAGATCACCATCGTAATCTGCCTTTCAATGCAGTGACAGCACATCCTCTGAGGCCAGATATGAAAGGAGAGAAAATCCCTTTCAATATCAATCAGTAGTTGGACATGGCAGCATTATATATCACAGTTCAAATCAGGCCACACAGAACAGTCGTGCATTCAAACTCTATTTCGGAACAATGCTGCAGGAAACGGTGCCAAACATTCCGTGTGAGTGACACAGTGCCACTCGGGCTGTTATGTGTGCCGACACGGTGATGGTGTTGTGTCGATGTGACACGGTTGTGTTTGCATGAAGGAATGCAACCATCCAAGACCCAGAGAAACCAAAGAGGTTCATGCAACAACAACAAAAAAAGCTCCCTAATGTGCAAAACGCACTACATAGCAACTAACTGAAATACTGATGTATTAAAATTACTAAAACTAAAACTGAAATAAAAAAATAATTAAAGAAATAATAATTCATAAACATTATAAATTAATAAAATTTAATAATAAAAAAACAAAAAAAAAACAAGTATTGAAAAATAAATGTTTTTGTTCACTAAAACTATTAAAACACATTTCCACTGGCTGAAATAAAGCTACAATAAAATAAAATATAAATATTAGAATAAAAACTTAAACATTTGAAATTGCACATTGGCATCTAACTGAAATAAAATAAGTATTTAAATTATTAAAACTAAAACAAAAAAAATATTAAAGCCTAGATAGAAATATTTTGTGTTTGCCTTTCTCGTTATTTACACTGCATGTGTGAACTTGTGGGTGGTGCTTAACAGGCAATGATGTAGAAACAGTAGGCGGGGCTAAACGGGTAGTGATACAGAATCGGTGGGCGGGGCTAAACAGATAGTGATACAGAATCGGTGGGAGGGGCTAAACAGGCAGTGATACAGAATCGGTGGGCGGGGCTAAACAGGCAGTGATACAGAATCGGTGGGCGGGGCTAAACAGGCAGTGATACAGAATAGGTGGGCGGGGCTAAACAGGCAGTGATACAGAATAGGTGGGCGGGTCTAAACAGGCAGTGATACAGAATCGGTGGGCGGGGCTAAACAGGCAGTGATACAGAATCGGTGGGCGGGGCTAAACAGGTATTGATGTAGAAGCAGGGGTTGATCTTCTGCAGAGGTGGTTTTTAGCCACTTAATTACAAAATAAAGACATAGACTGACTACAGTATACGCTTTTTTTAGACTAACGAGAAAGATTTGAGTTCTGAAACTTACAGGACGTAAATACAGTGACCTCTTATACAGTATGTCAAAAGATCAAGGGAACTTTGCTTTCTCAATTTAAAAAAAACAAAAAAACAATTGAGTCAGTTACTCCTCTAAACTGATATACAACCTGTGCTGGATCATACAAAAATGAAGAATGTTTTGCAGCATCTCCTAATTCCTTTGTATGCAGGAAGTGTCTTCTCAATATCCAAAAGCACAGCGGCGCAGCTGACAAATTGAGATACTCCCGGAAATATAGAGACTTTGTCATAAAGCCTAGTAGCTTGCCACAATATCTCAGTAATTCAGAGCTCTTAGAGGTTATACGGAGGGGATTTGAATTGAGAACTGAAATGTTGTACTGAATGTGCATGTGATTCATCTCGACATGTCTGCTGAATGTACGGCGCTCTTCAAAGCAGCGCGACACGCCATCCCTCTCAAGACCCGATGATGATTCACATTATGAGTTAATAATACTTAGACATGCTCCAGTTCCCACCCCTGCCCTCCTGAATCCCATCACAATCAGGCAGAATTTGTTACAGAGACCTCACTCGGGTCACATACAGTATGAGGATGGGTGTCTGGAAACCGATCAGAAGATTAGGGATGTTTTCCACATTATTAAAGTTGTTTTCAACAAATGAGATAAAACAGTAACTCTGGCATGATAGTATATATACGGTTTTATAATGTTGTGTCTTTTGTTTAACACACGTTTTAAAGTATTACTGATGGATTATTCATTTGTGTTTCTACAGGTTTTCTGAAGGTCAGTTCAAGAAAATAAAAGTAGAGAAATATATTCTCCAAATGTAAATGTGTAGAGAGCAGAAAATGAGTTGACTTAGCAACAGTATGAAAATACAACATTCAGCAGATCTCCAATTATGCTTTCGTTCATAACATTTAACTAGAATATGGAAATAACTGATACTGTAAATTCTGATCATACTGAAAAAAAAAAATTAAAAAAAAAATTAAAAAAAAATTCAGTATTTCCAGTGCAAAAAGTTTCTTAAATCAAGATACATTGAGAAGCAAAATGACAAGATATGACTTTTTAAGACCCGCAGAAGACCTGGTCATGTTTAAATGCCTTTAAGTTTGCACAAATAGCGAGAAGAAAATATTTAAATGAGATGAAGAACATTTCATTTATTAAATATTAAATTCACTGGAATATTCAGATTAGAAAAACTGTAAAATATTATTACAATTTAAAATAATTGTTTTCTATTTGAATAGGTTTTAAAATGCAGTTTATTCCTGTGATGCAGCGCTGAATCAGCATCATTTCTTCAGTCTTCAGTATCAATGTCGAAAACAGTTGTGCTTTATAAATATATGCTGGAAATAAGATACTTTTTTTTTTTTTTACATTATAAATGTTGTCACTTTTGTTGTCACTTTTGCATCCTTGATGAATATAATAATTCATTTCTTTCAATGTATTTGAGTAAATCATTGAGTAGAAGCGAGTTATATATATATATATAGTTTCTCCTCACCGGGTTCTGCGGTCAGAGGTTTTGCTGCAGGTGTGCTGAGGAGGAACGTTTCTCCAATTCTTGGCTTCCACCACCATGGCCTCAGCATCCACCAAACCAAAGCCATACAGATGACTGACTACACCCACAAACACACACACACACACACACACACCAAAAGTTAACCAGGTACGGATGTCAAAGACAGCAGAATGTCCAGACTGTCTGAACCAATCTAGATGACATTCATGCTGAAACTGTATTTACTAATAGTGTCACCAGTGTGGTTTTAATGCTGTTGTTGATATCGAGTCCAGGGCTGATATTGCTGATAGGTTATGAATATATGAAGAACTCATTTTAAGGACAGCAAATAAGAAAAGAACAATCATTTCACATAAGTAAACTTGCAGCATTTTTTTTTTAAATATATCTTAAAGGAACAGTCCACTATTTTTAAAATAGGCTCATTTTCCAACTCCCCTAGAGTTAAAGAGAATAGTTTTTGTACACAGTTTTTTAATCCATTCAGCCGATCTCTGGGTCTGGCACTTTTAGCTTAGCTTAGCATAGATCATTAAATCTAGTTAGACCATTAGCATCTTGCTCAGAAATGACCAAAGAGTTAAGATATTTTTCCTGTTTAAATCTTGACTCTTCTGTACATTGTTTACTAAGACTGATGGCAAATGAAAAGTTGCAATTTTCGAAAACGGTAAAACTAAGCTGTGTTACTCTAGGGGAGTTGAAAAATTAGCCTATGTTCAAAAAAAGTGGGGTGCTCCTTTAAATTAAGTTTACTTTTCTTAAGCTACTGGCACAGTTTTTCAACATTTTTAACTAAATTTATTCTTGCACAATTTTCCAACGAAGAAGGAAATAATAAAATATTAAAGATACATTCTATGAAATGAAAGGGATACCTCACCAAAAACTGACAATCCTTCCATTATCTACTGTCCATTAACCTCAAGCTCTTCGATTGGAAAACAAGAAAATATATATATGTGTGTGTGTGTGTGTATACACACACACAATTTATGTATTTTATGCCATGTAAATTAGTGAATCACTCTCATGTATTCTAAAAAACATGACTTATTCTACAAAAATACTAAAAAATGTGTCAGAAATGTGTGTTTATTTGTTTGTTTTTGTTTGTTCTGTTCACCTTTGTGTCCGGCTGCATTAGTTTTCCAGTCACTGGCTTTCAGATGAGCTTGTCTTGACGTCTTCACGAGGAGATGCTGGACATCTCTCCATGTTATCAGAGGACTGAAAGATAACAAGAGAAAGAAAAGAGAGAACTGTTAGCTATTTTATTTGGTTTTGGGAATTGAATAACATTTCTGGTTTGCTTCCTATCTGAGAGGCTCTGTTTGCTAGGGCTTTTGGGACACTAATTCAATTTAGTGCAACAACTGCATCCTGGCAGGTGAGGTAACTTTATCCAAGCTCTGTATGCTTCACGTCGCTTTATTCCACTTCTGCTGTCAGCCGTCTCATGCACAGACAAATACGTGGAAAGATCACGTCAGGACGTTCAACAGAAGCACTAATGTGTGTGTGCTACTGCTTAAACAGATGAGTGGTTTTCAAAGTCTGTGGCTAACATTACATCACGTTTTGTTCAACAGTATTAAATACACACATCATGCCTCAAATGTAAATATAATTTAATTTCGAGAGTTGAAACCACAATATACACATACATGATTACGCCAAATTAAATTACAGTCCTAAAAGCCTTTACAAGCAGAGAATCTCAGACAGAAAGCAAAACAGAGAAACTGCTTTCAATTTTGATTTCCTTTGTTTTACTGATAAAAAAAAAGCTTAGCAAAAATGAACATAAAGAAGCAGTGCAGCTTCCTGCATCTGTTTTATGGAAAAATGATGTCAAACTGTGGAAAGTGATGTAGAGGAGCAGAAAACTGACTTTGCCTCCAGAGCGAGAGCGATGACACCCGCCACCATCGGTGCAGACACGGAGGTGCCTGTGTGTCCTTCTGTACATCTCTGACGCAGATCCGTGGTCACCTGGAGCCAGAAACACACAAATACAGAGCGCTCGAGTTAATAACTTCAGTTTACTGTACATGCAGCAGAGTGAACAAATGGTACGGCAGGTCTGCTAGGTTTGTCTGTCTTCTGTTTAGGCAAAGTCCTCCTCAATAAAATTACAATTTCTTCACCCTTAGGCCATCAAAGATGTTAATGACATTTGGAGAAATGTAATGTGAATGGGTGCCGCCAGAAAGAGTCCAAACAGCTGATAAAAACATCACAATAATCCACAAGTAATCCACATCACTGCAGTCCATCAGTTAATGTCTTGAAGCAAAAGGCTGTGTGTTTGTAAGAAACAAAATCCATCATAAAGATGTTTTAAATGTCTATAATCAATAACAACGCTTCCTCCATTAAAAAAGTCCATCCCCTATCGTCCTCTCATGTCAAAACCCATCCACATATTTGCGTTTGAACTGTTTTGGCTTATAAAAGGTGCTCGATCTGTGCCTATTTCTCTCCCGATTCAGATAAGATAACTTTTCACTGGAAAAAGGCTATATTAATTAATGATAAAGAACTCCAATTTAGCCAGAATCAAGTGTTTGGACTCTCATTCTGACGGCACCCATTCACTGCAGAGGATCCATTGGTGAGCAAGTGATGCATTGCTACATTTCTCCAAATCTGATGAAGAAACAAACTCATCTACATCTTGGATGATCTGAGGGTGGGCAAATTATGGGTGAACTATTCCTTCAGTAAATGCCTCTAGCTGTAGGGATCATCCAGTTTCAAAACCTGTGAGCATGCAAGTATATGCTTCTGTTTTTTTTTGGGAAACAGTGGGTCACCCATAGAGCTGCTCTGGTAGCTGCAGGCAGAGAGATCGAGCACTCGAGTGTGTCTTCAGTCAAACATGAGCTTGATTACACTGGCGTTTCTCAAAAGGACAAACACGAATGGGGTCAGTGCCACCGAAGGGGGCCCGAGGAAGATGCTGGGATTGGAGACACATGCTTTCGTCCAAAATGTGTTTATGTGTTCGTTAGGAAATAAACAAGACAATACTAGAATTTTTAAATGAAGACGTGAGAAAAATATTAACAGACTTCTCATTAACCACTTCATCTGTATGTTTAAGGGAATTTAAGAGGTTTTTAAGAAAGCAAAAAAAAAAAAAAAAGAAATTTAAACTTAGAAATTTTTTATTTCTTTATTTCTTAATCACTTGTTATGATAATTGTATATATATATATATATATATATATATATATATATATATATATATATATATATATATATATATATATTGCTTATCTAACAAAAACATTACATTTAAAAAAAACAGTAACATGCATTAAGAGTATATATATAAATAGGAACAGTTCTCATTTCAAGCCAACTTAAAAGGTTTTCATTTTCCGAGATGAACCATCATTTGGATCAAATAGCAATTGTTTTATTGTGTGTTAAATATGTTTCATGCACAAACTAAATAAGTCATGGCAAAATTACATTCTTACCATTTTTCAAAGTGAATTTGAGAAATACATAACAGACACAACAGAACTTAACATTTCAGTCAAGGTGGTGTGAGGTGATTTCCATACTTAAGTTTTACTTAAAACATTTTTAATCTGTGCAATAGCAATAAAAAATACTTATTATTAATACTTACATCAAAATATTTATTATTACTAAAAAGTGTTTTGACACTGAACAAATTGTATGTGTCAGAAGAGAAAAAGAATCCTGTCATATGTAAATCAGCCACTGTATTAAGCCCTCAACTATTATCCAAACACTGTAAAAAAGTGAAACCCGCTGTAGTCTTTCTTAAGAATAATGTCATAATCTGCACTAATGGAAGAGAAAGCAAAAAAAAACCTTGTGATTGCACCCTGCGGTTTTCTCAATGTCTGGGTGCCAGACCAAATATTTAGCCCCAGTCTTTTTTCCAACCGTCTCATTTCATCAATAGATATTTTAACAACAAGAGCTCAGCTGTGTTTGCAGGATGAGCAACAGGATCTACAGGAGCTACAGAAGAGTTTTGGCAGATGGCTATTTCCCAACCCTTTTTACACCCATAAGGCAAAGAAAACCCATTTGAATGCTTATAAATCTAATAGCACATCTATTGGACAAATACTTAGGGTTAAAAAGGGACGAGTGAAGAAATGAAGGACAATGTGTCACAGAAATAACTGAGATGGTTTGTAGGACACAGTAGGTGGCATCAGATGACCCAATAAAGCAGAGAACATACTAAGACGAGGACAAAAGGTTGAGTAGATGACAGATGGAGAAGACAAATGGAGTACACAGAGATACACGCTTATAGGGGACATATCTTGGAAAACGAGATTTTCCTTTGCTCTTTCGAAATGAGAAAATCTCAATCTGTTCTGATGCATCTCAACCGGTTTTGCTCCAGGGCGCAGGAAGCATCACAATAGAGCAGCAAAATATAATTGAGTTGCAATGTTTTACTGATAGCCATGAGATGCACAAGCCCAAGTGAAATACTAACGTGAAAGAGGCTAAATGTGACCCTGGAGCACAAAACCCGTCTTAAATTGCTGGGGTATATTTGTAGCAATAGCCAAAAAAACATTGTTATGGGTCAAAAATATACTTTTTTTGTTTTAATTCCAAAAGTCATTAGGATATGAAGTAAAGATCATATTCCATGAAGATCCATGTAAATGTCCTACCGTAAATATATCAAAACTTAATTTTTGATTAGTAATATGCATTGCTAAGAATTCATTTGAACAACTTTAAAGGCGATTTTCTCAGTATTTAGATTTTTTTGCAAACTCAAGATTGCAGATTTTCAAATAGTTGTATCTCGGCCAAATATTGTCCGATCCTAACAAACAATACATTAATGAAAAGTTTAATTATTTAGCTTTCAGATGATGTATAAATTTCAATATTAAAAAATTGACACTTAAGACTGGTTTTTTTACTTTCCATTCATTAAAAAGATTTGTCATGGTATCCACAAAAATATGAAGCAGCACGACTGTTTTCAACATTGATAATGATCAGAAATGTTTCTTGAGCAGCAAACCAGTTTATCAGAATGATTTCTGAAGATCATGAGACTCTGAAGACTGAATTAATGATGCTGAAAATTCAGAATAAATTACATTTTACAATATATTCATATAGAAAACTTCAGTGACATTACAAGAGGACTCCAGGAACAAAGTCTTTCTTGTGCTGGTGTAACAGACGTCTATGTGACTTAACTATTTTGCGGTCGTAGACCTCTCCGCTGCTGTACGTGGTGGCGAGGGTGGAGGAACACACCTCCAGGTACCAGGGCTTGTTGCCGTTTTCAGTGCTGCTGCTGACGGAGATGGTGTAGATGCTGTTGGTGTAGCCGTCGCAGGAGCAGTGATCGCCCTGCCGGCCCCCGTTACCAGACGCCCAAACAAAGATGGAGCCCAGACCCTTCCGGCCCTGCAGACACACATGAAGGAAATATGAAGCTATACAAATATAAATGAAAACATGCAATTGTGTATACAGCGTTAATTTTGTATTTTTATTTACTATTAATATTTTGAAATAGTTTGTATTTTTCTATTTCCAGTTTTCATTTTAATTTCAAATAAAATTTTATGTTTTTGTAATTTTATTATTATCATTGTTTTTAAATGTTATTAATTTAGTTTTTAATATTTCTATTTAAATTTTTTTATATATTTTAGTTTTAGTAAATGTATCACTTCCATTTGATCTAAATGTATTTTTTTTCATCGTAAAATTTTTAAAAACATTAAAATATCAACCAAAAAAAAATAAATACAAATTGTTCTTATTACTGAAAATAACAACACTGCCTCTAGCAGACAGATCACTTTTGCAAAAAAAAAAAAAAAGAGGAAGACACAAATAACTAGTAGATATTCAGACAAAACTTGTTTTGAATTAATTTTCTAAATATTTAAGCAACTACATTTTGGGAAAACAAACATTAAAACATGGTTAGATTACATTTTACAACATTTCATGTTGAATTTCATACAAAAACAACAATATTATGATTTTTCACTGTTACAGTGATAAAAAAAGACCATAGAGACCAGACCTAGACAAAACCATCATAACATACTAGTCCAGATCAGCTTTAGGCAGCATCTTTGAACTTCCCTTCAAATGTCATGATTTCAATTTAGTCTTAAATTTAACAGCCCTGACAACGATGAGAAATTCATGTTCATGTGTGAGTTTGAGACAGCAACCTTTTTAATTCCCAGCTCAAAGGCTTGTTTGGCCAGAGGCCCCGGCCCGTCCACGGTCTTCCCGTCATCGTCCGGGCCCCAGCTGGCACTGTAAATGTCGATGTAGTCTGGCCTTATTCCCAGAGACTTGGCCTCTACCACATCAGTCACGTCTCCATCAAGCATTCGGACACCTTCGAGAAATAGTTCATCCAAAAAAAAAAAAAAAAAAAAAAAAAAATACAGTCATTGTATAATCAACCCAATGTCGTTCCAAACCTGTATTATTTTCTTTTCTCTGAAACTCAAATTTTAGGAATAATGTCCAGGCTTGCATGCAGCGTAAACAGATGGTGGTTTGCACTGCCAAGACACAAAATGCACAAGGAAAGTGTCATGAAAGTAGTCTCTTGGACTATATTTCAAGTGTCAGTTAGCCATATGAAAATTTTGTGTGAGCTGAATTTTTTAACAGTTTTTATGCAACGGAGCAAATGGAGAGTGACACACAAAGCCAGACAGAATCATATGCCATATGTTTGTTAACACAAGTATTCAATGCTGATAGTATTTCAAATTAGTAAATTATGTCCATAATACTTATCTGTATAGTTATTGTACATATTGTAGACCTTGTATATTCTGTACTTACTGCTTATTGCTCTTCTGGTTAGATGCTAACTGCATTTTGTTGCCTCGTACCTTACATGTGCAGTGACAATAAAGTTGAATCTAATCTATTCTAATAACTTCAGAGAATAGTTGGTACAAAACCGGTGATATCTATGCAAGTCATTAAGCTGAAAATGATTTATTATACTTGTAAGGTTTATTTTGAAACTATTTTCATTCAGAAATTGCTAGTCAATTTCTCAAATACCTACAAAAAATGGAAAGTAACTACCGAAGCTTGTTTCCACCATGGGATAATTCTTTTTTTTTTTTTAGTTTAGAAGTTTAATGTTTTAAAGTTTTTTTTTTACTTGCAATTCTAATCTAAGTTTTATTTATCAATTCAGACTTCCTTTCTTGCAATTCTAAGAAAAAAACAACAACAACTGTGAGATATAAATGAAGAATTAAGAAACATTAACTTGAAACTGTGGGGTTATAACTATCAATTCTAAAAAATAAACTCACAATTCTAAGAAGAAATTTAAAATTACATTTTTATATTTATTAATCAGTAAATAAAAACAATAAAAGAAATACTCGGAATTCTGCCTTTTTTTCTTGGGAATTGAAAAAGATTTGTGAAATATATATAAAAACAATTGCAAGGAAAAATTTGAATTGTGAGATTAAAAAAAGAGTCACAATTAATTTTTTATTTTATTTTTATTTCATGGCAGAAACTGGCTTCCATAAGTAACACATTAAAATTAATGTGAAGAAGATCCTATGGGTGAAGCACCAGTGGGCGGAGTCAAAAACAGAAAAACAAAACAAAACAGACATTCAGACACAGAATACACATTTCAAAGTAAAACAATGTTTTTAAGTGAAACAACAATGTGAACTTAGCACGTTTTCTAAATATCTGCAAAAAATGTTATGGTATGTTTATGCTTTATCACAATCCAAAAAATAAATAAAAAATTACATACAGCAACTTCACAACTTTTTAAGACTTTCTAAGCACCCGCTGAAACCCTGTTAAGGGCACAATGATGAAAGTTAGGGTTCAGCTAAAGGAAATGAGCAGGCAAAATGAATCAGCTTAATTCAGAAAGTCCATAAGAGGTTCCTGCCATAATATAATAACAAACATGTGTGTGTTTGTTTTCCTGTGTGCTCATATTAAGACTAGAATAGATCCTGACTGTATAGTGTCAGACGCTGTGTGCGTGTTTTATTATTTCTAACACCATATGCTCAGTATCACTCAGTACGTGACAGAGTTTTCCTTCCTTGAAACACCTCTGAGGAGGTTCAACACTTCTCTATCATTCCTCTCACTTCTAACAAGCTGCGTTACACCTCAAACTGATTTCTCGACTTCTCATACATCGCAGAGTAAACACTTTTCTGAAGCGCAGAGCAGAAGAACTAATCATTTCTACATTTCTAATTATGGTTGAGGGACGTGAAGTTTTACATAGCAGCCAAAGCCAGGCCGCTTAGATTAGAAATGTCATTAGAAGGCGATGAAGTCATTGGCTTGAATCTGACACGTATTAGCTTTGGCGGCGTTTCAGTGATTAGGCAGGGGGGAGAAAACATCAACTGTTGAGCCAAAAGACCTAAAGCATGTCTTTCGTTGTGCTAATCTGTCTGTATCAGGTTTGGGAAAATTACCAACTCTCTTTCAAACATAACTCCGCAGATCTTAAAAGGAATATCTCGCTGACTGGACTTTACAGTTGAGATATATAACGAGATGTGCAGCCAACATTTCGATTGAGGAACAAGTCTCCTTGTATTCTTCAAAATGTGGTTATTATTGGCGTTTAACCCTTTAATCCTCAGGTCATGCAGAGAACAGACTTCAGGTGATGCCAAAAAGTTTCTAATCCAGTCAACAAACACTATCCCTGTATACAATAAACACAACTAATGATTATTTTATTTGATTAATAAAAAAAAAAAAAAAATGCATCTCCAGTGTTGTCCCCCAAACAATGTGTAAATTTAATATTATATCCATGTAGACTATATTTATATATATAGCCTTACATTACCAAAAACAACATCTGGTCTGAAGCTTAAATGAATATTAAAAATTATACTTTTTTGCACTGAGGAATACATGTCTTAAGCACTATAAAAACAGATGTATCTGTCAACTGCAAGCTTGTTTTTAGCTATAAATATAAAGCATGTCTCTTGTTCACGATAACTTGATTCATGCATCTTTCTGCTATTTTTTTTTTTAGATCATCTTCATCCATAAAAATGTGTTATTCTGTAAATCAAATGGTAGATTTTTTTTTTATCACAGAGCACGAAGATCTTATTAATTGCTAAGCAAATTCATTGTGTTATCAGTTTAATGGAGTACATTTGACAAGAAAATACAATTTCAGTCTTGCTACTTCAAAATTGTGCATTTAATTATTTGTGTTACTTGACGTTTCTTTTGTAATTCTGAAACTTACTAGCAATTCCTGAGTGAAAATTTGTTGTACAGTTTTTTTAGTGTAGTAAATAAACACCGCTGTCCTGTTCTATTTTATGAGAAACAATAGGACAGTTTTAAAGCTTTAAAAATGTAAACAAATCAAATACGTATTTATGCAAGCAGCATTAAGAAGCAAGATACAGAAGGGGTTTAATGCACTTCGCTAAAGTGGGATGTTATGGATGTGGGATTGTTGTGGATTTAAAAAAATGTTGAAGTAGTGGGTTATGAAATCATTCAAGTCTTTCAAAACTTTCCTTCAGACTGCTGCCACAGGCTCCAGTGCGTAAATGAATGCAAGCAAATGAATTCAACTCTTGCTTGGCTCCTAATAAACAGACTTGCATTTGCAGCCCTATCCTCACGGTTGCTAAACTTTATGCATTTGGCATATGGTGCAACTGGAACAAAACTGACAGAAACCCCCTGCCAAGTCTGAGCAAAGGATGCATTTGTCAGTCCTGCCACCTGTGTGTACAATAAATAAATATTCACATCCTTCAGCGCAGCTGCGGGCCTGAACAAAACGGACCCAGATGGCTGATGGCATATCATGAAATCCGCTTTTTGATTAAAAATGATCGGCCTTTTCATTGGATTAATTGCTTACGAGCACATGAATGTCGGGCGGTTCGCTGTCCACTAAATGAATGACCTCTCCAAGCAGAGGCAGACAGGAGCGCAGGCATCTCGTCACTTTAATCCTGTGCACACATGCAGAATAATCCTGTTTTATCTGCTCCGACTGTGTCTGAAACCTGTTGCTTAATCAGGGTTTATTCACTTGCGGCAATTGGTCTGTTTCGCTGATCTGTGTGTGTGTTGAGTGTCAGGGGTGGCGGGTCTCAAACTGAAATAGCATCTGACATTTCTGAAAGAAAGCTGACCGTAAACAGACTACCTCCTATGCGGGCGTTGTAGGCTATACCCACAATGCAGTGCGAGTTGTTGGCTACAGCCGCGACTTCACCTGCGCATCGTGTCCCGTGCCTGAAAAGAAAAGAAAATGCAATTATAATTCAAACAAAGATCTAATATTTGAGATATTTTAGTGTGTCTGACTCTGAGCCTGAGTTTGAGTCTTTCTTTTCTATTAGCTGCTTATTTTATTCTGACCTCTTCACACGGTTAATTAAAACTGTAAAAAATCTAAAAAAAGAAAAGTAAGAAACTGCCTCTGATTCAAGCCATAGTGATTTGCCTCATTGTGTACGGCTTACGGTTGGTAAGATCTTTTATGTTTTTTGAAAATATCTTATGCTCACCAAGCCTGCACTTATTTGATTAAAAATACACACTGTATCCTTAATAATACAATATTCTAACAATTTACAGTCAGGGTTTTTATAGTTAAGTAAAACTTAAACCATAATTTTTTTTTTTTTCTTTAAAGTGACAAGGCAACAAAAACTGAAACTGAACTACAAAGTAGTAAAAGCTATACAGAAATATTAAAACTAATTAAAAAGAGAAAAAAGAAAATGGAAAATACAAAAAATAAAAAACAAACTACAAATATTAGATATTATAAATATATCTCAAGGATACTAAATGACGTTGTTTGAAATATTGTGAAACAATTTGATATCACTAATAAATATATACATATATGCTCATAATGACTGATTTTTAAAAAATGCATTCGATTAAAAATACAGTAAAAAAAAAAAGTTTAAAAACAGTTTAAAATAACCGTTTTCTATTTTAACAGTGTAAAATGTAATTTATTACTTTGATACAAAGCTGATTTTTGTCTCAGTGTCACATGATCTTGTATTAACAAAGTAAAGAAGGTGAACTTTGTTTCCTTTTCAGAAACCAAAAGCGAAAACTGTTTCTGAAGACACATTTTAAAGCTCATGCGAGTCAATCCTCTGTCCACCCGTCACTGTGGATCCAGGAGCACAGGAGCGCTGCCAGCTGCTTTAGAAATGCATTGCTTACTCATTCTCTCTCATTCAAGTGACTTCTTCACTAAAGTCTCTTTCAATGTTCCCCCCCCCTGTCCTCACTCAGATAAGTTTCTGCTCCGGGAGGCACGTTCCACACTTCACTGTTTTCCAGTTTCAAATGTCCTGACGAGTATTAACAAAACAGCACTTTGAAGTTTTTCCTGAGCTCTTGGCAGAGTTCATTGGTAAACATGCAGAGAACAAGCATTAAATCAAGTTCTTATCAAAGACAGAGACGTTTTCAATTAAATCCACGCCCACAGGATTGGATTGGATTCAGTGCTTCGCCACAAAAGAAAGCTCTTCATTCTTTGACATGCAGAGTCCAGCGTCACGACTTAATTTGCATCGCTCCAAATATCACAGTCCTTGAAGATGCCAGAGTTTCAAAACATTGCTCTGTTTGTCATAGATCTATTGTGGTCCAAAATAGCCAATGCATTGTAATATTGCATTAATCTCAAAAATGTTTGCATTACTTGGTTACTTTTTGAGTGCTTCTTAATTGAAAAAGTGATCCTTTTTCTTGTAAATTAAAAAGTAATGCGTTAATTTATGAGTAATCTGATTAATTGATAACAACTACGTATAACACTAGTCTCTAGCAACTAAAATCTCTCTTCAAACTAACCAGCTATTTAACTACACAAAGCTTATGACCTTCAATATTCAAATCAATCTTCACATTTTTTCAGCTTGCAGATAAGACTCTGTGAGGTCAACGTTTCCAGCTTCTGCTGGCACTGAAATGAAGCGCATCTTCACCTTTACAGATCAAAAATAACGCTGAGACGTTCAGAACTCGCTTCCTTCCACACCAGATCATTATGAAATCCCACTGGGTTTATTAGATAATCTCACTGCTTACAGGATGTGACGGCTTTCCCTCTGCATGATCACACACAGCCAGACACGAACCTGTTTGCAGCAAGTGAGGTGCGTTTAGTTTTGAGGACTTCAGGACTCACTTGTTCTCATTGCTGAAGTCGTATCGTGGGGTTGGGTCGTAGTCATTTCCGTTCACATCGTAGCTCGCCAGCTGGTCCTAAATAACGCACAAAACACAAATATATCACCTGAGGAATTTAGAGTGAATTAACATTATGTTTTCCACTTTAATTTGTGTTAAAATATGTAACAAACAATTATTTTATAAAACATACTCTGTTGAGCAGTATTAACTAAAACCAAAAGTATTAAAATAATTTACATGAAGTGAAAAAAAAAACTAAAATGTTATCTGAAATAAAATAAAAGCTTTCAGTTATACTGTCAGTAAATATTATATTGAATAAAAAATGGTGTAAAAATAGCTAGTACATTTCACCAATAATAAAAAAATGGTAATTAAAACATAAAATTAAATGCGAAAATCTTAAATATAGTAAATAATTGGTGTAAAACTTGCTAGTAAATTTTACTAACAATTCCAAGAAAACAGCAAGTAATGCATTTAATTAATTTAATTGAAATTTTGAAGTAAAAATAGTGAAATAGTATAAATTAGTCTCATTTACAACTTCGCGCAATTTTTTCTTATAGTGTAGTTGCAGAGGAAATTGTACGTTTGCTTTGTTTAATTTAAAGCTGAAACAGAAAATAACAAATATAAACCTGAAATAAAATGTAAAAAATAGACATTTAAAAATGGAAAATACGGCATAACAATATTAAGAAATAATAAGACTATCATACTATATTGATGATACAAAAATAATACTCAAGACACCCCAGGTGAATAGAGTAAAACAAAAAAATCATTAAATAAATAAATGTTAACTAATCATTAAATAATAAATTAATGAACTTAACCACAATCTTATTTCCACATCTGACTGACTTCCTTAAGATTAGCAACAAAAAAAAAGCAATTTCAAGTTTTTTATTTCTATTTAAATATGCATGTATTTGCATACATCTCCAGAACAAAAAAAAAGCTGAACTTTGGATAAATCCAGATTTTAAATTCTTTTATAACATGGATTTTAATGATATCTATATAATTGAAATCTACGCATTTATAAAGTATAATAAAATGAACACATAAAAGTGTATTTTTGGTGTTTTCATTCTTCTAGTCTGAAAGAAGACAATTTATGAAAAGCCCAAAATCTCAACAATGTTTCTACCTGTAGTGTCTGTCTTGCCTTAAAAAATGTATTTACAGCAATAATGCATGACCTGCACCAGGAGATAAAGATAATCTCACATAATTCTGCACCAGATCTGGATGGTTTCTCTCAATACCGTCGTCCAAGATGGTGACGACCACATTTCGACCTGTGTAGCCTCTCTGCCAGGCCGCAAGGATATTCATTTCTGAACGGCAGTGGCTGTTTGTATCATTACAGTGCTGCAAAACAACAGGAAGTCATTAACAACAACGTACCTTCGCCTGCTATCAGTTTCAGGCACATGCATTTGACTTTGAAAAGAGGAAGCATTGGAAGACAATTAAGCTGTTTCTCAGCTCTCCAGAAACATAAGCCTTCAGTGAAATGATGTCTCAATCCGTCTGAGAGGAAATATGATTAAATGAAACGGGTAGATTCATGTTTATTCAGCAGCAGAGGTTTGCGTGTCCTTGAGGGGCTCGTTTATGATTCTTTTCAACGTCGTCTTTGAGGACACGATCAACAAAGACGTCCCAGTGCGAAGTCAACATCAGAGGACGGATTGAAAACAGTCTCAGATTCCTTTGTGCCGGAATATTAATCAGACAAGAGCAAATAAACACAGAATATGCTTTAATAATGTCTGAAAACATCGGCTCTAATGGATTAACCATTAATCGTCTGGTGTCTGGTACTGATATATGGAGAACAAAAGGATTTGCATAACATTGACAAGGTCTACAGTTCTTCAAAGGCATTTTAGAAAGAGTAAAAATGATAAAAGAGCGACAGTTTACAAGGATCAAGACGTCTCTTCGATCAGTAATCAATGGAAAGCAGAAGTACAATGCAAACAATCATTATAGAAAGGCAATTCATTTAGCTACTTTTTACCTGTGTCTGTATTTATTTATTTGTTCAATTCAATTCAAGTTTATTTGTATTGCGCTTTTAAATCGCGATAAAAATTGTTGCAAAGCAACTTTACAGAAAATTAAGTTTCTAGAATATTTAGTAGTAGCTTATCAGAGGTGACTGTCAGTTTATGTGCAGAAATGTACGGAAAAATCAATTAAAGACATAATCAAACAGACAATGAACACTATTTACAGCAATTATTATATGATTCAATCAAACTTATAGCAAACATTGGTAGATTTGGTGTCCTAAAAGGACAAAATTTGTCCTTTTAGGGCTTGACTTTGAAAGCTCAGATTAAAAGAGAAATGATTTATATTCAGTAAACTGCTTTCTGATTTTATCAATCGTTTAACCCTCATCTTGCTCCATAATCATCATACAGCAGATGCTATTTAAAATATGACATAAACAAACCACTGAATCTGAGTTTGAGTCGATTCACTGAATCAGAACTGATTCATTTATTTTTTACCTGTTTGCTCTCAGTAAACCAGACGAATAAAGACTAAACAGCACAAAATGAAGACGAGCAACAGAAAAGGGAGGATTTCAGGGGCTTTGTTGAACTAATTCTAATTATACAGCAATCAATCAGTGTCAACTATAGGTCAATGACAGACAGAGATGTTATACAAACAAAATACTGACATCTAAAGTTACTAATGTGTATTGTCTATAGCAGGGGTGTCAAACTCACACATAACATGTAGTTTCAAATTAGCCTGAAGGACTTGATTAGTTGGATCAGATGTGTTTATTTAGGGTTGAACCCCCAGGCTCTCCAGGAATTGAGTGTGACACCCCGCTCTGTAGAGTCCTAACACCTGGATGTAAAATGCATCAGTAATACTTC
Source organism: Carassius auratus (assembly GCF_003368295.1). NCBI lineage: Eukaryota > Metazoa > Chordata > Actinopteri > Cypriniformes > Cyprinidae > Carassius > Carassius auratus. The sequence goes on from NC_039274.1 coordinate 25,509,024, forward strand.
CTTGTGATTTTTCGAAGCTTGTACTTGCCAGTTGCTAACAGGAGTTTAAATGGACTGCAGAGGTTGTCTGGGACATTAAATGTCCTCACGCTGAACAGATAAACTCACTCGTCCGCTGTTACAGAGTTCCTGGAGGCACATTTATCAACAAATATTAATTTTTTAAAATTTCAAGACCAAAATAATGCAACGTAATAGTGCAATCAGAATCATCCACGATAGCACAAAAAGAGCACAGTGGATCCTATGAAAGTCAGTTTCCACACTAAATAAACTCTTAAGGTTCATTAGTTAACATTAGTCAACTGCTATACTTTTTATCTCACAATTCTGACTTTTTGTCTCAAGAGTTTATGTCTCACAATTGTGAGAATTTTTCTCCGATTTCTGTTTATATCTTTGAATTCTGCTTTTTTTTTTTTTGTTTCCACCTCAGAATAAAAAACAATTAAAAAGTTAGGTGCAACTTTATCCCACTATTATATTTTTTTCACAATTGCAATTCTCACAAATCTGTTTAAATTTAAGACATTTTCCAAAGATATAAATTTAGAACTGCGAATATTTTTTTTTTATTTTAAAAGAGAACGTTGCAAGTAAATTTTTGAATATTTGGTGAAAACATCTTTATATTATATTATATTATATTATATTATATTATATTATATTATATTATATTATATTATATTATATTATATTATATTATATTATATTATATTATATTATATTATATTATATTATATTTATAACATATTTATATTTATTTTCCTAAAGATTGAAACTGTTATCAGAAGCTATTGTCTAATGATGTATATATAACCTAACTTTAACTTTTTACTTCTAACGGTTTCTTCAAAATTGTTCATTTATAAAGATTTTCTTGATGAACAAATCTTTAAAGAATCATAAACTGTGGTTGGTCACAGAGCTTATTTTCTGAAGAAACATTGACATTCTTGATTCTTGAACAACTATATAAAATTATGCTTATGACTTTAATTTGGCCTGATGGATGCCAGCGTTAGTGTTACTGTTCGTTAATTTTCTCCCCACCATCACTGAACCTACAATAAACTCATTTGCTTCTTAGGGAAACAAACTGGTGCACACTCACTGCTTTCACACAGTTTGGTTTTTATGAGGCAAGAGCACTGGAAACAGCCCTGCTATAAAACATCAGGAGCTACACAAACAAGCTGGTTTAATGAAGAGCAAATCAGTGACCCTTTTCTCTAGAAGTCATTGGAAACAGCAATGATTCATTTGCTAAATATCGTCATTAAAAAAAATGGTAAAAAGACAGCGCAGATATGAAATAGAGGACTGAATGTGTGAAATATCTACTAACAATGTACCACATGTTGGACCATTCGGGATCGTTGAAGTGGATGTAGTTCGGGTCGCTCCTGGTGTGGCGTTTGACTCTCGTCTTCACCAGCTGCTGCTGCGCCCAGTCAACCTGCAGAAAGAGCATCACAGACTAAACAGTTTCAGCTCACCTTCACGCACATAAACACGTCTGTGGAACGCGTGCCCTGTATTTAGTCACGCTCTAGCTTTTCCATTACATGAGGTTAATGAAGTCATTGGATTTTGAGGAGAAATAAATGGGAACACAGTACTCCGAGGCATGCTTCCCCAAATCCAGCCTGAGGAAAAAATAAAGTCACATCATCCAAAATATTTAGAGATTTTCTTAATAATTAAATTTCATAAAACATATGAGTTTTGAAAGGAGTTTCTTACGCTCATTTATTTTATTAAAAATACAGTAAAGATTATGAAATATTATTACAATTTAATATAACTATTTTCTTTTTGAACATATTTTAAAATGCATTTTTTTTCTTGTGATTCAAAGCTGAATTTTCAGCATCATTCAGTGTCACATGATCCTTCAGAAATCATTCTAATACGCTGATTTGCTGCTCAAGAAACATTTCTATTATTATTATCATCAGTGTTGAAACAGTTTTGCTGCTTCATATTTTTATGGAAATTATGACTTTTTTTATTCTTTTATTATTAGAAAGTTCAAAAGAACCGTATTTAATTTAAATACATTTTTGTAACAATGTAAAAGTCACTTTTGAACAATTTTTTCAAATGCATTGCAGAAATAAAAGTATTCCCTTCAACCAAATCTTACAAACCTCAAACTTTTTAATAGTAGTGTAGGATGATTACTTTAGTGTGTTTGCTCTAAGTATGAACTATTTCAATCATTATCGTTACATTTTGGTAGTGCAATCATATTTCATCCTGAATACTTAACATAAAACCTACAATGAATGCTAGTGTGCTAATCTAAAAAAATACATATTGAACACTGGTGTCTTGTATCTCTATGCAACAACCGCAGGTTGAACATGGCATGTCAGATATGAAAGATAAAAAAATCAGTGTCCTTTTGCGGAACACCAACACATCTATTGGAAGAGCTTTTTTTTACATTCTTTTCAGGCTTGACAGCTCTTTGCTTGCGGTTACAAAATATTTCGCGTTGTCTTGCATGGCCTCTGCCTGTGGCCTGACACTGATGAAATGGGTTATTGAGCTTCTGCCATGCCGCACCATTTGTACACATGGCCCGGGGCAGGGTGTGACCAGAGGCCCTCCGTCAGATGCCCTCCAACAGACCTGAACTGTTTTATTACTCCCAAGTTGCCGGCTGTCACGAGGAGATAATCTTAGCAGGAGAGGGCCTGGAAACAGCTTGAGTTTGAATGCCTGGTTGCTCTGTCAAATGAAGTCTTGGACAAACACGGCTGCCTGTCATACTGATGCGATGTGATTTAACGTGCAGGATGGAGAGGCTCAACGGCCATGAGAAAAGTAGGGAGGGCACAATTGTTGCAGAACTTAACAGCTTGGCTCATGAATATTCTTATAATTGGGTAGTCATCATTAATATTCAACAGGAATATTCCTACCTGATATGCTGAAAGGCATACAGTTCAATGATAAATTGCACTAGATGTAGTAAGATCGTAAAATACTTTAGATTTATAAAAATAGTTTGCATATGTGACTAACATAAATTTGTCCTTTCGTAAGGTCAAAAAAAAATTATTACGTAAAAATTGTCCCCCTATAATGGTTGCTAAACCTCCTAAGAAAATTTTATTATAGTTTTGAAAGTTTTACTAGTTTAATTCTATTTTGGATTTTTAGTTTCAGTTTAGTTTTAGATGATTTTGATGATGCATAATGCAGTCCATCCAGGTTTTTGCGATCTTGTGAATGCTATGCATTGACCAATTCCATTTATGCATTCAGCAGACGCTTTTACTAAAGATGAATAGAGCAAGTACTCAAAAAGTAATATTTATTAAACAAAACGGCAGATTTATTAGACAACTACATTATGACTGCAGCATTATCTTGCATTTTTTGTTATTTAATTTTATATATTTGTGTTATTCGGGGGGAGCAATATTGGCTAAATAAAAATCCAAAATCCACAAACAAACTGATTAATAGGTGTTCAGCTGCACATTTGAAATATTTTGAATCAATGCAACTGAAGACAGTATTCATGAAAAATAAACAATAAAGAATAATATTACATTTACATTGTAATATTACTCTGCAGAGGATCCATTGGTGAGCAAGTGATGTAATGCTGAATTTCTCCAAATCTGTTCTCATGAAGAAACAAACTCATCTACATCTTATAATATAACTGGCATATTGCCAAACATGAAAGAATAATATAAAAACCTTTAAAATACATATGTATTCAGTGACAGTATACAAGCATCTGTGTCTAAAACCATTCTGTATTTTCAGTGAAGCAGAATTATGAATATGTATATACTTGTGCCACCATTTACTTATGCAAATCCACACACAAAAAAAATCCAACAAATATCAAATTTCTTTCATAAGTTGCAGCCAATTTAAATAATTTTGAGCCTGCAAAATTCTGTTGTTGACTGCAAGATACCATTAAAAATGATACATGAATGACATGACATGAAAGATTATGCCATAACTCAACCCCAAAATGACAAATGAGTCCTCTTCGATAATAGGTGAACTGAAGAGGACTACTTGAATACATATCCACATCTTTAGTTTAAGTCCTTATGACACGTTGTGACTTCTATCCATGATGATGCATCAGAAACGACTCCATACTAAAAATAACACCACTAAAGTCAAAGTTAAAGTTTCCTTTTTTATTGAACACTTTCACTACAACACAGCACAGGTGCCATACAGCCCGCCAAATGTTTGTCTAGTGCTTGCATGTGGTCACCGGAGGGAAGGCTTACCTTCGGGTCCATGTGAATGAAGATGTGAGTGCCTCTGGTGACAAAGGTGGATCTGCGGACCACCCTGCTGTGATGGAAATGGTAATGGTGCTCCAGTCCTCCGATCTACAGAACAAACAACCATGAAAAACAGCAAGAGAAATCACGGTCACACATTTGAGAAAGGCATTTTATCAGACAGCTTTGGTGGACAGAAATTGCATCTTGGCAGGGACTAGCCTACCCAAAAAGAACCAATATCAACACAGACTCCAGTATGAAACCTTCATGCACATGGTTTGTTATTCAAACCTCATAAAACGCCAAAGTGAATCTCAGTAGAATGGACATATGGTACACAGTGGGTGGTGCCATGAAAGGCAAAATCTAACTGGCACATGTCTACTGCCCTCAAGATCTGACTGGGATTCACAGCACATCTATCACACACACCGCTACTTCTGAGAAATAGTTACAGGGATAGTCTTTACTCACTCTCATGTTGCTCCAAACCTGCTTGCTTGTCAATGAAAGCCATTTTATTTTGATGGCTTTGCATGAGGAACAGATACAAATGTGCAGTAATTGCTTAAAAGTCCTCTCCTTCCAACATATTTAAACTCTCACCTCATGATTGCAATGTTCCAAAAGCATTTTAGTGTCCATGACATCAAACTTGGAATGATGTCATTTCTGAATCAGAATTTTGGAACTCTGGTGGAACATTCTGATGAATAAAGACAACTTGTGTGTACTACTTGTAAGCAACTGTGTGTAATTCTTTTATTTATTTTTTTACCTTGAATTATCAATTTCAACATCATTCTAATAAAGCAAATGACTACCGTTTCTTTCCACGCTCCCACCAAAATGTCTGTTCTGTGTCTGGGAGTATATGAGTTTAATGAAATGGTGCAAAAATAGTCGATTATTTTTTAGAAGCAACAAATGCAATTGTAAAGCCAAAGCTGCTTGAAGAGAAGTCTCCAAAGTCAGCAAAAAAAAAAGTGTCATGCTTCAGTACACAGGAAAGGAGACCAGAAGCCTTTTTATCGGATTTCAGTGTGAGGAGAGGCTTCGATAGGCTGAATAAACTGCTTCTGTGGAAAAACATCTTATCATTTAATGAATCTAAAACACATTTGCCATCAAACATTCATTTTGGATTGATCTATTTTTAGAGTTTACACTGAAAAATAAATGCTGTCACAGACAATTTGCAACATTCCTTTCTTTTTAATGGTATCCACAACCAGTTATTGATTATCGCATAACTCTGACAGATATTCAGTGACATTAAGAACGTGATCTGATATTTTATTAAAGCAAGTTGACTGTTATGATGACTAGTTTTCCTTATCTTTTCTATGAAGAAAGTCATACAGGTTCGGCACAACGTGTTTATTTTTCAGAAAGGCTGTCTGTAAATTAACTCCATCTTTCTGATTCCCCTTGCTGTCATAAAACACAGAGCATAACTGAGGTTCATGAATTAGGTGACAGAGTGGACTTAAAATAACCCTTTAACAAAGAAATAAACTAGATCTGCCACTGTGATGGGCAACCAATCTTCTTAATCCAAAGTTCTGAAGTCTTGGAGATAAGTGAACTTAATAGGAACCAGATTCAAAACATAATATTAGCCTATAGCAGTGTTAATTTGAACAAACCCCAACTCCAGATATCCTAAGGCCCTCTAATAGAGAAGTGCATTCCATACTGTGCGGTTGACTTGGGAAACAAGAGCTGAACAACATGTTCAAACAATCCACAGGATGATTTCTCAAGTCCTCATGATGTAAACATGGTTAGGAAGAGTTTATTTAAGGACGGGGGGCATTTCTGGACATACTGCAAGAATATGACGCAATACAGCATTTGACCAAATGAAATGCAAAGGCTCTTCCAATATTGTTAAAGGTTCAGCATGCAATTTTAGTAATATAATACAAAAAAAAATTATCCTATCACTGAAACTTTTGCTTTGAGATAAATATAGACTCTTTAAACCACAACAGAAAACAGGTATTAGCCAATCAAGTGCTCAGGTTTGTTGACCCACATGTTTTTAGAGGTTGTGGTTGTATTGAAAGGATGTTTGGGTGGTCTAATTTAGTGGTAGTTGCTAGTGTCGTGATCCAGACAAGTCAGAAGTGGGAATACTCGAGCTGAAATTTCCTATTTCCAACCTCTTTCATAACTCAGAATTATTTTACCTCCTCTTGAAACTAACCATTGGAACATTGCTTCAGTAGGCCAGAGTTTTAGAAATTAGATCAAATTTAGTTTCTCATTGGTTGATCAATCTCACCCAGCTGTACAAATTATTTTTTTTAAGTAGGAGGAGAGAAAGACTGAATGACTTGGCTGCAGGTAGATGGTTCACAACAGCGGAAAAGAGGTAAAGTAACATAACATAAACAAGCTTAAAAACTCTACAGTAGGTGCACATTCATGTTGAATCTGTCTCATTTCAACCAAACATGGACAGGTTTGCTTGATCTCCTTGTGCTTGGAAACACGTGCGAGTATGAGCAAGTTACATTAAATAAAGCTTGGCTTGCATGATTTGGACCAATCCCCAAACAAGTCGCAATTTATTATTGGATGTCTCACCAATCAATAAAACATCAAAACACATGTAGCTACAGTGTCGATATGTAATAATTGTACATATTGTTGGATCTATGAAGTTACATTTCAGTGTTTAATTAAGTTTACTTTTGAACAATGAACAGTTTTGTTGTTTATGTCCACAACTTTAATATAAAACCTGTGTCCTGAAGTAGTGAAAAACATTTGTTTACAACACATTCTAGTGATTTTTAACCAAGGGGTAATCCTGAGTTATCTTGTTTCCATAAGGCCTACTCAGTTATCCTGCAGATTTCCAATAAACATATGTAAACCCCTGGGAAACGTTATTATTTGCATTATTAGGTTGATTGGGCAACCATATTATCTGCATGTCTGCTTTGATTATCTTAGCCGTTAGTCCACAGAATTGTAAAAATAAAATCGTCTCTTCATCACTCGAATGAACTTGATTCACCTTATTGATTGACATTTTCACTTGTGCACGCAGTTTCTTCACTGAAACTAAACTGAAACGTGCGCGTAAAAGTTTCTACTGCTGTACATGGCTCATGAATATCTAATTAGCCAAGCGCTGAAACCGTTAATGATTGGTTGACTGTTGCTACACAACTCACAGTCTCATTTCTAGCACCAAGTTGTTCACATTTTGCACGAACTGCGATCGCTGCGTGCGAATGTAGCATGAAAGCCCTAAGCAATGCATTTCAGTGCGCAAGTATTTGCGTAAATTATGCATGACCTAACTTTGCTAGTTTTTTGATAATAGTCTCATATCAGGGATGCTGTACTCTCATGGAACTCACAGATGCGTTCAATGCGTGACCAGGAAACTAAATTAAAAACAGGAAAAATATGCCTACCTGACCCAAATTGGTAAAGCCATATTTAGAGGCGAGATAATCAGCTTCTGCTGGTCCTCCAGGGATCCGAACAGCCCAGTGATTGGTGTAAACGCGAGAAAGCGACGCTTCCCATAGCCAAAAAGTTGACAACACAAAACCAACCAATAACAGCATATTGCTCGTCGATAATCCAGCCGGTTATCTTTGCTGTAAATGATTCAGGCAGGAGCGATCGCCTCCAAACTCATCGAAACACGAGCCTGTGGATGTGCATCAAAGCTTCAGTCCTGGCACGCGACGCGATGCATCCCAAACATCCCCGAGTTACTCCCGCGTTATTCTCTCTCATTCACAGAGCAGCATCACCTCTTTCCGGTTCATCCGGGAGCTCAAGTTCAACAAACCTGAAATATTTGTCCCGTTTGCACGCTTTGATGTAATAAGTGTTGTTATGTAAGCCTATGGCAGAACGAGCGCGCGCTACTACTGAGGTTAGCTGCACGAGCCTATGGCTGTTTGCGCTTGGCGAAGTGTTTCAGATAGACGCCAATAAAGGCGTTTTTATCCAGACAAGCGGCTTGCTGGTACTGTATGAGGTAATTTACTTTTGAACAAGACCTGGTGATGAACCCTAATGATTGCTTACACTACAAGTATATTTCTAACTGTTAAGGATGAGTCTCTTCGTATGAAACCTGTCAAGACTGTGTCTGTGTCTTAGGCCATATAAAATACCAAATTGAAAAGAAAGACAGCAGAAATTATGACCAGCTTATCAGCACATCTCTCTTATTATTGTATTTTTTTGTTCATTTATTTATTTGTGTTTTTTAGTAGCTACATAGACAAATGAGAACTGTATCCAACAACCCCCAAATTATTTGCAACAAGTTAAATGCATTTGATTATAAAATATCAAGTTTTACAAACAAGGTTGTTGTAAAAGAGCTCTGTGAATATTCTTCAGTAATTCTCATTTTACGTTCCACGGCAAAAATGACTGAAGAGGTTTAGATTTTCCATTTTTCATTAGTGTCTCACGTCATACACTAGCTCACAAAAATCATGATTAATGAATCACAGGTTCACATATATGAATAGAAACTGATACAGATCTCTGTTTCCACACATCCTTTAATTAATTAGTAAAAGAATAGAAACATTTCCACTGATGCTCTGAGACTTTTAGATCCTACTGTATATAATTTAAAATTGTATGTAATGCAAAAAAAACAAAAAAACAGATTTGACTATATCCTTTATTTTTCATTTTCTCAATCTGATATGATGGCACTGATACAAAGTGAATTCAAAGCCAAGTTCTGTTTCAGAAACCGGTGATATAGTTCTCTTTCTACTTCTATCCATTCCATACCATCTGTGCCTTCCCTGCGGTGTTAGAAAAAAAGGCCAGACGCACTCCGTCTACCACTTGTAAATGATCAGAAGAGCTCTTTTTATGAGAAACATCACCAGTTATTCTAAATTTAGACTTCATTTGCCAGATTCACTGTCAACTCATTACATTACATTTTTACAAAACATACAATTATGGCAAATCTAAAAGTTCCTACTGTTATCTCTTCCTAAGTCTAAGGGATTTGTTTGTATGTTTGTTGCCCATTTTATCATCCACCATGTAAAAATAACAGGTCTGATTGCTTGGGAAAGTAATAGCACACCTCTCTTCAACAAGCTGCAAGATTTGAAGTGGCACAAAAAACATGTGATGAGTTCCAAACAGCGATGCTAGCCTCAGCAGTCATCTCTAATAAAACAATAGATGGCCTGAAATGAGTATCTATTAAGTAGCCGAAGCCCATTTTTAAGGAATATAAGCTCTGTGGCGCCCGACTGTATATATTCATAGCTCTCTTTAAACCTCATAACCTCAGAAGACGTTTACAGGACAACAGTGGAGCGCAATCCTCCTTGAAATCTTGTTGAGCATTATCTGTGCTGTAAGCTGTGCTTTAAAGGAAATTCACAGTCTGGAAGGGATTTATTTCATGGGTATTCTACACGCCTGATCAGCGTCGGTCTTCATTTGGCCTCTCTGAAAATAGAAACCTATGTTTCTTGTGAGGTAGTATTCCTACTCAGCATGTTTTTACTTGAACATCCCAAGCAGTGAAGGAGAATAATAAAAGCATTAGGTCATTTGAAGAGTGCTGTCATGTTTATTCTTAACGTTAAACTTTATCTCGGAGGGAAAGCACCGCGCTGTCACCTTTACCCAAGATATCCTTTGTTATCTGAAATTAGGCTCTTATGACATTTCATTTACAGTTATTCATTCAGCAGACACTTTTATCCAGAGTGACCTAAAAATGAGGAAAACACAAGCGATTCATCCTAAGGAGGTCGTAACATGAGAAATGCTGCAATACACAACGTTACAAAGTTAACACAGAAAGTTTCAGACTGTTCGTTATTTATTTATTTTTAGCAGTGAATTATTATGGAATTGTCTTCTTCGCAAATGATGCCAAATGATGAGTCTTAGTATTTACAAGGCAGAATAATCTTATTGTCTTCCTTTTGAAAAAAAAAAAAAAACTTTGCATCTGAAGCATATTCTTGCATGCTCGCAGGTTTTGAAACTGGATGGTCCCTACAGCTAGAGGCATTTACTGATGGAATAGTTTTAATAATTTTAGTTTTACCCATAATTTACCCACCCTCAGGCCATCCAAGATGTAGATGACTTTGTTTCTTCATCAGATTTAGAGAAATGCAGCATTGCATCACTTGCTCACCAACAGATCCTCTGCAGTGAATGGGTGCCGTCAGAATGTGAGTCCAAACACCTGATAAAAACACAAATTCATATCTAGTGAAGTGAAAAGCTGTGTGTTTATAGTCAAAAATCCATTATTAATTTGTTTTTAACTTCAAACAGTTGCTTCCGGCTAAATTTAATTCTAAAATGTCAAAATTTCTCCAGTGAAAAATTGGTCTTGTCTGAATCTAGAAAAAAAAAAAACCAAGAGCCGTTTACAACCCAAAAACAGTCCAAATCACATATGTTGGTGGATTATTTATTCGGAGTAGACAACAGGAGCTGGACTTTTTCACTGGAGGAAGAGTTATAGATTATGAACAATTTTTTTTTATTTAAAATTAAAGAGCCTCAATGGTGGGTTTGTTTCTTACAAACATGCAGCTTTTCACTTCACAAGATGTTAACTGATGGATTAGAGTTGTGTGGATTACGGATTATTGTGATGTTGCTAAATTTCTCCAAATCTGTTCCCATGAAGAAACAAACTCATCTACATCTTGGACAGCCCGAGGGAGAGCACATTTGCAGCAAATATTCAATTTTGGGTGAACTATTCTTTTAACTCAAGACAGCTGTGTGATATAACTTGTATAGTCACCATATGTTGGGTGGAAAACACACGCTTTAGGATTTACCATTTCTTCAAACTTTGTGCTCGAGGTCCATACTGTACGTGCTGCAATTTAAATGCAAGCACATCTTTATCCTGTATCATTTATTTATTTATTTATTTTGCTGCCCACAGTGCAGATTTTGGCAGGTAGAACTGGCTCACACATTGCTCCAGAGATCTTGGCCAGATGAATTTCTCATGATTTCTGGCAGGTGTGTTAGAGGTTAACAGGTGGATATGTCAATCTGTCACTTACCTGTTTATCATAGTGCCTTTTGCACAGTTGGACATTTTTCTGCATAAAGCTACTTTTTATAAGATTAAAAACTAGATCCAATTTAGTGTGCTGGATTTCTCTGTGGTTTGACTGAATAGAGACCTGTATTATGTCATATCTGCATCTCACATCTGTTGTACATCTTGTTGAAAAATGCTGAAAGTTGTGAGTCTTGATGCCAAAGTGTACTTTCAGAAGGTCAAAAAAAGTTGAGATAGTAAATAAATTAAATGATCAGGATAGTAAATGGAGATGCGCTACTAAATGGTGCTTTTAAAAGCAAAATATAAAAGAAATATCTCTTTTATTTGATCAAAGCATTAACAACATACAAAGTATAAAATTTAATCTATGTCTATATAATCTATCTATATATAAGATAACATGCATCTTTTTTTTTTTTTTACAAATAAATTTTTATATTATTATTATATAATTATGATTATATTATTATACAATCGCTGTCTTTCTATATTTATATCCAATATAAATTTCAACTTGCAAAAGTAGAATTTATTATATATATAATATAAATAATATAAATATAGAATTATTATATATCTTAATAATTCTCTGACTTTAGTGCTTATTATAAGTATCATATTAATAAGTCAAATAAGTTACTATTAAACTAAGTCTCAAAACTATATATACAGAACGATATATATATATATATATATATATATATATATATATATATATATATATATATACACACACACACACACACACACACACACACACACACACACACACACACACACATGTATATCATTCTGGATTTATTGTACTATTTTGGAATAAGTCTGATTACACATTTGTCTGCATTCTATTGCAATATAAATGTTTCTGAGACAGAATTTGATGAGTTGTCAGAAATTAAGGTTGTTATTATGTGAGAATGCTGCCATCTACTTTTTGAACATATTAATGAATATCACTAAAAAGTAAAAAACAAGAAAAAAGAAAAACAACAACAAGTTATTAACACATCCTATATGTTAGTATGCTTATTACAGCAGTGTCTCTGAGAGACAGAGCGAGAGAGAGAATGCAAGAAAAATTATCATGCACATGGCTATAATAGCTTTTCAGGCAAATGTCCCAAATGAGTCAACGTCATAAAATGAAGTCATGCAATCTCTGTTTAAATCCACAGATGTCTCTTTAGATTGAGACAGACATGATAACATTTTCCCTTGGTTAATAGTTGCATGCATTGCTCTGTCCCAAGTACAAGACTTGTGTTCCCTGAATGACTTGTTTGTCATGCTCAGATTTGTCCCAGGTTTCTTTTGATTGGAGGCGACTCATTTGCAATGCGTTGCATAGCACTGGCATCAGTTTTGTTAAATCCCAGTGCAACCTTGAGCCTTTCTTGGAACAAACCTCTCATTTCATACAGATTAGTCCTAAATGAAGTTGCAGCAAGTTGGCCGCAGTGCTGCACCACCAGAGAGGGCTTTCCACAAGTTAATTAACTCCTTCAAACAAGAGTAAAATCCATAGGAAATGTCACGCAAGGTCAATCAGTGATTATAATGGACATGAGTTTGGGAATAAAAGTCTCCAAATTTGTAAGCAAGCCAAGCACCGAATACTTGTGACAAGTGTTTGGTCCTCAGAGCAATCTCACGCAATGTGAAACACTGCTGGAGAGTTTTTTTCTGGAGGCCTCCTGTTTCTTAGACCCTCTTGAAACGTATTTGTAGTTTGTCTGGGCAGTGGTACAAACAAGCCTGGGGTAACAGCGAGTCTCCTGAGCAGTGCCCAGGTTGGGGAAATCTGCTGGACCTTGTGTTGGGACCTGAGGCCAGAATATATCAAGACACATGTACTAGGTTCAAGCGATCTATCTGTTTCTAACCATCAGGATTTGGGATTCAAACCACTCATGTCTTCAACAGTTTGAACATGGCAAGAACTGGCTAAAGAATCAAACCCTTGATTTTGTTTTGTTCACACCGTTTCAAAACTCTGAACACAGGTCCAGACCTCATTAAATATATGTTTTCACTCTGATGATGTGTTGATTTATGACTGATTTGTGCATTATTTTTAAAAGGGTACCGCCCCCGTGACAGGTTTGTGCAATTTTTCCTTTTTTTTTTAAGAATGTAGGTCACTACACATTGCCTGATCATTTACAAAAATATTTTAATATAAGGTTTGCCAACAACTAATCACAATGTGTTTTCATATTGGAATGTTTCAGTAAAATATCGACAGCAAGCATTTGTACATTTTCCAGATATTTTATCCAGTCACTTAAGATGCATCAGAGTAACAAATTTTTTTGCCAAAAAAATAAAATAAAAATAGAATTGCAACTCCTGCAGAGTTTAGCTCCAGTTTTCCTCAACACACCTGCCTGGAAGTTTCTAGTATGCCTAGTAAGACCTTAATTATGAGGCTCCATCCTCTCAGCAAGAGCAGAAAGGAAAAGATTACATTAGACACCCACTATAGCTAAACTGAAACACATTTAAAATAGTTTGAACAATAAATAACATATAAAAGCAAAAAGTAAAAAAAAAAAAACTCCAATCATGCCAAAGTCAAACAAAATTATTTTTCATGAATGTGACCTTTAGTTGGTGCATTTCTGCAAAAGGGTCACCCCATATTCACAAAACAGATTCCACTCAGTAAAGCATGGATAAATTACTCCAAATTATTGTCAATAGCCTTATGTATGTACAGTATATTTTGTCAGAGATTAGCATGCTCACATTTAAGTAATGTTGAGAACATATTCAAACTGAAACTTAATATTCAAAAGAAATTCAATAGGTAATGGAATTAAAGTAAAAAAAAGTAATCCACACTGGTCCATAAAATGCAAATTAATTTATTAATTATAAATAATGAAAAACCATCGATAATTAAATAATCAAAACCAATCAAACCATGATTCAGATTCACTTCATTTAATTTACTTTGCATTTCTGCAATCTGTTATTTAAATTTGAATTCCATTTAGATTTTTAAATTAACTGGCATTAAGCATTCTCATTTTAGGTTTTGATTGGTACACCAATGAGTGCTTGTATTTTTAATTGTTGAATAGTGCTTTGACCCTTTCAGAAACATGTGCTTCCTCATGTTAAAACATAACAATTTAATATGAATTTGCACAGAACTAGTGCGAAAACGAAAGCATGAAGGTCCATATCTACACATAACTGTCACCGAATCATATAAAATTAGACCATATGAATTAATACAATTTATCCACCAATTTTCCAAAACGTAAGATTTTGCCCTGAGATTGTGTTGGTTTCCTAATATCTGAATACGATAAAATGAAGGCCAGAGAATCCACCAGACACCTGCTCCATGTGAAGCACTTACAGTGAGGACGTCACTCTCCTCTGTTTTCTGACCTTAATGTCACTAGCTGGATTCACCACACAGTGCGCTCTGTAATAGTGATCCAGGAGTCTGTTCCAAAGTTCACAGCATCTCAACAGGGTACTATTACCTAGGAGATAACAAAAAACGGTACGTTACATATGTGCGCATAAGTGCTGGAATGAAAATTTAGAGCGAACTTGTCCACAGGACCTCTGGACACATGTAAAAATGACTCCATGACATTGCATTAGATAATGAGACCGCAAACCAAATGGCTTTTATTTGACAGAAACATAACACAGGCAAACTTTTAGAGCAAAACATTCACAAAAAGAAGCTTTTTCAGTTTGAAATGGCAAAACAATAGATCTAAGTTTGAAAAAGTATTGTGTCGCTTTATGTTTGTAAAACATCAAAGGAAAAGTTTACCCAAACATTTTAATTTCCTGAAAATGTATTCACGCTCAGGACATCCTAGATTTAGATGAGCTGGTTTCCTCATCAAAACAGATTTGGAGAAATGTAGCATTGCATCACTCACTCACCAGTGGATGCTCTGCAGTGAATGGGTGCCGTCAGAATGAGAGTCCGAACAGCTGATAAAGACATCTCAATGATCCACAGCACTCCAGTCCATCAGTTAACATCTAATGAAGTAATACTCTGCGTGTTTGTAAGAAACAAATCCATCATTAATTGTGGATTATTTAGATTTTTTTATCAGCCGTTTTGACTCTCATTCTGACGGCACCCATTCACTGCAGAAGATCCTTTGGTGAGCAAGTGATATAACGCCACATTTCTCAAAATCTGTTCTGATGAAGAAACAAACTCAAATATTTAGTACTTTTTTTTGGTGAAAATGATGTGTTTGCAGTAGTGAGGAAAGATCTAGAATTCAATATTTGATCATTTGATTTATGAGACAATTACATTATCTTTTAATGTGGAATTTTATGGTCACTGTGAAAAAAAATTCACTGCTTACCCAGAATGCACAGTCCATCCTGTGCACGAGTTATGGCAACATTGACCTGATTTGGATCAGTGATGAATCCAAGTCTTTTTCCAAGCCAGGCTTTACTTGGTCTGTCGCTTTCTATATCAGATATAGAGCAGGAGCGTACAGTAGAGAGGATCACATACGGCCACTCGCTTCCTGTACACAGCAATTTACATTCAGAGCATTAAACGTTCTGTTCTGTTTTGCCAATCGTTATTGACAGAAACAAAGCTTAAGAGTGGGAAGGAGTCTCAAATCCAATAAAGGCACTTACAGAGAGAACAGAAAACCATTTAAAACTAAACTTAACATGCATAATAATAATACAACCAAATAAAAGCTTTCTTAAATGTAAGGTAAAATGTAAATAAAGACTGAATAGAGAGACTTTAATTAGAATTTTCAGAATAACACACCTTGGCTTTTCATAATTGTGCAAACAGTGACATTTCCAATACCCTTCGTCTCTGCTGTCTTTTTGATCTCTGATACCTGTGCGTTGTAAGGGGTCAGAATTGCAATATGCTCAGGTGCCACATGTGACTGATTAATCAACAGACACGCCACATGGACCTGAGGGAAAAAAAAAAGCAATACTGGGGAAAAGGCAATACTGGGAATATGATGCAGTACACTGAGTGAGAATGATATGTTTCATCATTACAACTCATGCTGCCTTCAACTTCTAAGAAATTCCTGCTTAAAATGTGATATAATAATATTTAGCAATTTCATATCCACTTTTTAACCAGTTTTCAGCAACATGAATGTGTAATTTACATTTTATTAGGGTTTTTATCACTATATAATATTCAATTTTGTAATGCAAGCCTGTAGCCTCTTAAATGGATAAATGACTAGTATTTTCTGTGAGTATTTTTCTGTAGTGGTTTATCTTCAGGTGAACTGAAGGCAGCATTAGTCTCAGACTTACAGCTTGCTTTGCCTCCTCGGTGTTGGTCACTGAGTTCTCATTGCCCTTTTCTGTGGATACAACTAAACTGTCTTCTTTTCCTTCCACATGGCCAAACAGGATCGCCGTTGGCAGTCCGTTCTTGTTAAGCAGGTAGAGGGGTCCTCGTTCAGCTCCGGTTTTCAGTTTTTTTTCATAAAACTCTTCTGAAGGAAACCTGCAAATTTCTTCATGCTGCCATATGTGTGTATTTTTTTAAACGCCAAAGCAAAATGAAATCTTTGTTAGACTTTTTACTAAATGTTTTCTATTGTTATTTGAGGGAGGATCTCAACGCATTTATCAGTTATTTTACCATTCTGTACTGCGTGTCCAGCATTATGGCCATATCCATGTAGCGTTCAAACAGAGACTGCTGCATGCCCATATTTTTCACGAGTGCACACTGCACTATTGGCCGTATCTGTTGATGATCGCCCAGCAAAACAATCTAAAAAGATTGTGACAATGACTTTTCATATAAAAAGATGCATGTCTTACAATCCTATACAATTGCTATACACTGTACATTGTCTTATATGGCCTATAGAAGCTTGCATTGTGCAAGTGAACAACACATTATAGTGCCATCTCAAAGAGGCACAAAATCATTTTCACTGACTTTTTGATTCACTGTTCCCTCCTGGTGGAATAACCTGCCCAACTCAATCCGAGCCATTTTTTAGCCATCTTCAAGAATCGACTGAAAACACATCTCTTCCTTTTTTATTTGACCCTATAACTCTAGGACTCTCTATTCTAATTCTATTCTTACTACTTGTCTTCTTTTAAATAAATAAATAAATAAACTAGCATTGTCTATTATTTAGACTTTTTTTCTTTTTATTTATTATATAAAATAATTCCCTTGCACGGTATATGCACAGCGTTAGGCTAACCTAGACTTGTCAAAGCAGTTACATTTTACTGCCCTTTTGTTGTTTTTGATTGCTTCTATTGACCTCATTTATAAATTGCTTTGGATGAAAGTTTTTGCTAAAGGACTAAATGTAAATGTCTTACACAGAATTGATTAGTGCGCATATCTGTCCATAAATCATCAAATGTGTATTACCTTATTTAATTTTGTTTTAATAAAAATTTTTTAGGTAGGTTTATTGCCTATTAGTTAAAAAAACTATGTGAAACAATATGCATTACGCAAAAAAAAAAAAAAAAACTTGTTGAATAATCTCATCAAACATTAATTTTGCATTTATTTTATTTCATTCCAACTATGCTGAACAAATTATTTGTCAAGGAAACATTAAAGGATGTTGTTGATATTTTACATTGTGGGATTTAGTCTTCCATGCAGCGTTTTTCATATGTATACAGTGCATAATATATATGTGCTATGCTATTCTTAACAACGCCATTGTTTTTGCTCTATAGATTATTGTGTGCATTGTGGATTATAAAGATGGCACTGTGTAGGGAATTACATTTTTCACATACAAACAAAAAAAATTACCAAATGACATAGGGGAACAGGGAGCAACTTCGGAGAGATTGCAAATGGCACAAGTCTGTTCCATCTGACAGAATCTCTGTGGTTTGATTGATGATGACATCCCAGAACTCACCTGCTGTGGATTGTAAGAAACTAATGGGATGAAGGCCTCTGGTTCTGTTGCCATGGCACATTCATCAATGAGTATCTGCCGGAAATCCATGACCGCCAGGATTTCGGGTTTCAACGCTGATGAGCAGGTGCACAACACTACATCATAATTCTGAATCTCATCCTTATGAGCATCCTTCAACAGTTTCCTGTAGCTGCAAAGCCACATTCACCACATAAACAGAATGATGATGGCAATGACAAAAAACACTGTGTTATAGAGTAATATCTCATATAGGATGATCTTGATTTCTCTGGATTATCTTTATATGTTATATATCTCTTCTGATTTTTTATTAATGCCTCACAATAAATTACCTTACTTTTCAAATTCATGTATGATTGTGGCAAGCCTCTGAATGTAAAAAAAAAAAAAAAAATACAGAAATTTGACTCACGTCTCTACTTCATCCTCTTTTAATTCATTCCGTTCATAGTTTTCAATTTCTTTCGAATAAGGTTTCTCAGGTTTACGAACAAGGTACATCAGTGTAATATCCCTGCAACAAAATCAGATGTTTAATGGGTATATTCACACACTATTTGTTGTGATGTCTGTAATGTGGATCCAAAGGTCCACCACTGGTAGACAGTTTCACTTTCACATTCAAAGATAATGTATGCCTTCCATAAGTTTTGTAGATATACATTTCTAAAACTCCAAAGTGTAATAAAGGTATTAAATAGCCATGTTTTACTTATTCTTAATAAAAGTGAATATTTAGCTTCTCAAAAATCAAGATATTGACATTATTTTTTGATGTGAATATACAGTATTGTTCAAAATAATAGCAGTACAATGTGACTAACCAGAATAATCAAGGTTTTTCGTATATTTTTTTATTGCTATGTGGCAAACAAGTTACCAGTAGGTTCAGTAGATTCTCAGAAAACAAATGAGACCCAGCATTCATGATATGCACGCTCTTAAGGCTGTGCAATTGGGCAATTAGTTGAATTAGTTGAAAGGGGTGTGTTCAAAAAAATAGCAGTGTGGCATTCAATCACTTAGGTCATCAATTTTGTGAAGAAACAGGTGTGAATCAGGTGGCCCCTATTTAAGGATGAAGCCAACACTTGTTGAACATGCATTTGAAAGCTGAGGAAAATGGGTTGTTCAAGACATTGTTCAGAAGAACAGCGTACTTTGATTAAAAAGTTGATTAGAGAGGGGAAAATCTATAAAGAGGTGCAAAAAATGATAGGCTGTTCAGCTAAAATGATCTCCAATGCCTTAAAATGGAGAGCAAAACCAGAGAGACGTGGAAGAAAACGGAAGACAACCATCAAAATGGATAGAAGAATAACCAGAATGGCAAAGGCTCAGCCAATGATCACCTCCAGGATGATCAAAGACAGTCTGGAGTTACCTGTAAGTACTGTGACAGTTAGAAGACGTCTGTGTGAAGCTAATCTATTTTCAAGAATCCCCCGCAAAGTCCCTCTGTTAAAAAAAAGGCATGTGCAGAAGAGGTTACAATTTGCCAAAGAACACATCAACTGGCCTAAAGAGAAATGGAGGAACATTTTGTGGACTGATGAGAGTAAAATTGTTCTTTTTGGGTCCAAGGGCCACAGGCAGTTTGTGAGACGACCCCCCAAACTCTGAATTCAAGCCACAGTACACAGTGAAGACAGTGAAGCATGGAGGTGCAAGCATCATGATATGGGCATGTTTCTCCTACTATGGTGTTGGGCCTATTTATCGCATACCAGGGATCATGGATCAGTTTGCATATGTTAAAATACTTGAAGAGGTCATGTTGCCCTATGCTGAAGAGGACATGCCCTTGAAATGGTTGTTTCAACAAGACAATGACCCAAAACACACTAGTAAACGGGCAAAGTCTTGGTTCCAAACCAACAAAATTAATGTTATGGAGTGGCCAGCCCAATCTCCAGACCTTAATCCAATTGAGAACTTGTGGGGTGATATCAAAAATGCTGTTTCTGAAGCAAAACCAAGAAATGTGAATGAATTGTGGAATGTTGTTAAAGAATCATGGAGTGGAATAACAGCTGAGAGGTGCCACAAGTTGGTTGACTCCATGCCACACAGATGTCAAGCAGTTTTAAAAAACTGTGGTCATACAACTAAATATTAGTTTAGTGATTCACAGGATTGCTAAATCCCAGAAAAAAAAAAAATGTTTTTACAAAATAGTTTTGAGTTTGTACAGTCAAAGGTAGACACTGCTATTTTTTTGAACACACCCCTTTCAACTAATTGCCCAATTGCACAGCCTTAAGAGCGTGCATATCATGAATGCTGGGTCTTGTTTGTTTTCTGACAATCTACTGAACCTACTGGTAACTTGTTTGCCACGTAGCAATAAAAAATATACTAAAAACCTTGATTATTCTGGTTAGTCACATTGTACTGCTATTATTTTGAACAATACTGTATATAAAAGGTACATTTCTAGTTTCAACATTTTTTGTTGTACAGACATTCATCTTTGAATATGTAAAGCATATATGCAAATAGAGTATATATACCCATTTGGTTTTCAACCACTTACCGTAAAATGGGTCAAACACAACAATTTGCTCATTGAAATCCCCATGTATCTGGGATTGAACTATACGTGGTCTTAAAAATTAAGAAACCAAAAGAAAATGATCTAAAAGGAAACTGAGACTTTTTTTTGAATGGTCACTATTGGCATATAATACAAGTATTGCTGAAACTGATTTTTTACAGATATTACTAATACACCTAGTAATCATGTGTAAAAAATTCTTTGCCGCCATGCAATTTGGCTCCAAAATCTTTTGAACCCATGTACAAAATAGAAGCTCTTACTTGAGCTCTTCTTTTGGTTTTTCATCCCGGAGGGATTTGCGGCAAAGCATTAGGTCACTGTCTGTATAGGGAAATACACGCATTTCCATCTGGTCAGAGTAGATTCTCAGAGGCTTTAGGACTCCCTTCAGTTTCAACAACTGCTCTGAGACACAAGATCAATGGGGTCATGTAAGTGCAGTTTATCATGTAAAACAGACCATGAAACATAATCAAAGCATACATGAAAATGCAAATACATCAAAGAAGTTTTGATTTTATTTGTCATTGCACTTGGTACTCTCGTTCCCAAAGGAATTATGTTTAATCACCACCAAAGTAAAGTAAGAATGATGGAACTGCACTGGCCAAACATTTGTGCTTTGTATACAGTAAGTTTCTGGCTTCCTTATAAAAAACAATCAGACTAGGGTATATGCTAAAAAAGACCACCAAACACAATTCACCTGCAACAATGTCCACAGACTTGTTGGAAGGACCACAGTAGAGGATGGCAGGCTTTTTTGGGGGTTTCTGATCAGGGTTTGCTTTGAAAGATTTGGAAGAGGCCATAAAGTCTTGGTTCTTCTTGAAAAACCAGTAAACAATGTGAATACCAACCACTGTTTTTCCAGTACCTATGGATGAATGTATATGACATAAGAGTAAATTTCTTCAGCATTTTCCACAACACATCTCCATTCCCAAGACTGCAAATCAGTCTGATTATTTGCATTGATGATTATTTTTGCATTTTCCCACACTTCTCACAACAGTGAATAAAATGAGTCTGCAATGGAAAATCTGAGAAATCAAATATCAGTTTGGAAAGTTTGTGAAATTTAGTGAATTGCTTAATACTGAAACAAAACGTGACCTTACAAAGTTTGACAACATTTACTAAAGCAACTATATTATTACTACATGCAGTATTTTAATCAGTACCTGGTGGGCCCTGGATCACTGTGAAACGTTTCTTCACAGCCTCCTCAACAGCTTTCTGCTGGCTCTGATTCAGACGTGGCAGGTTCAGGCTTTCATCCAGATCGTCCAATTCGATATTTTCATATGGAACTAAGACAAGAGGGTTTTCAGCACATTAAAATAACAGTTACATAAGACATCCATTGACCAGACCAGACAAAGCAGTATTGCCGAGGTTTTCATTCATTCCTTTTTTTTAATTAATGGTAATTTTCGTGTGTTAAATGAAAACTCTACTTTTTTGAAAATAGGCTCATTTTCCAACTCCCCTAGAGTTAAACAGTTGAGTTTTACCCATTTTCAAATCCATTCAGCCAGTGGGTCTGTTTGGAGGGTCTGCCAGTAGCACTTTTAGCTTAGCTTAGCATAGATCACTGAGTCTGTTTAGACTATTAGCATCTTACTCAGAAATGACCAAAGAGTTTCAATATGTTTTCTATTTAAAACTTGACTCTTTTGTTTTTATATCATTTACTAAGACCAACAGAAAATGAAAAGTTGCAATTTTCTAGGCTGATATAGCTAGGAACTATACTTTCATTCTGGCATAATAATCAAGGAACTGTGATGCTGTACCATGGGTGCAGCAGGCACAGTGATATTATGCATATAGTATAGTATAGTTCCTAGCCATAGCAGCCTAAAAATCGCAACTTTTAATTTTCTGTTGGTCTTACCACACAATGTAACTACAGAAGTCAAGTTTTATCGAAACTCAAATATAGAAACTCTTTGTCATTTCTGAGCGAGATGCTAACGGTCTGATCAGATTCAGTGATCTATGCTAAGCTAAGCTAAAAGTGCTAAAAGATCGACTGAATGGATTCAAAAACGTAAAAAAACTCATCTGTTTAACCCTAGGGGAGTTGAAAAAGGAGCCTTTAAAAAAAAAAGAAAAAAAAAAGGAGCAGTGTTCCTTTAAAGGTGCTTAATGTAAGTTTTTGACTCTACTAAAGCATAAAAATACCATAATATGATTGCAGATATTTAAGAAACATGCCAGGTTAACATATTTGTTTATCTGAAAAACAATGCTACAGTTATTTTCCTTTGAAAATGTGCTTTCCGGGTCGGAATGTCAGTCTCTGTTTTGGTTTGTGAAACCTGCCCACTGCCAGTTTACCCAATTGTATTTTGTCACCCTGGGTTGCCAATTTACGGTAAACCCAGCAGATTTAATTTCATTCATCGTCAAGTGTGTTCGTTCTTGTTTGTGTCGTCAATCTGGCAATCTGAATGTGCGTCAAGTCTGAAGAGGAGGGGAAAGGTGAAAAACTCCTCTACAATAGCAGTGTGTTAGCTGTAGTATAAGTGTAATAATTGACTCCAAGTCTTGACGAATACAATATTGTTTGTAATTTGCTTCTAATAACAAAACAACAACAACTAGAATGTGAAGATGTATCTTAATATGATTTTTGGGCATATCTTCTGCACTGCCATGTTGCTGCACTTACTGGCATTCAGTTCTTTGAGTCGATGATTAGTGGCGACATTCTTCACCAGGTTATTAGCCCGTTTTAAGTTTTCAATCACATGTTCCCTAACCCTGCAAAAAGACTGCATTAGCATATGTATAGTTGTGTATAAATCTGAAATTTAAAGAAAGAAAGAATCACTCACAAATATGGAATTTTTTTGGGAATGACCTCAATGGTGAAGTTTGTTCCCTGTTCAAAAACCTTGGGTGGGATGTAACTCATAGATCTTTTCGTGATCTGAAATGTTATTTTGTTTTGATTGTCTCCATTCTTCTGTTTCTTCGGTTTGGTGGTCACTGCATGTGCGACCCATGTAAAAGGTAGTGAACCCTGCAGATCTAAAATTTCAATACTATTCAGTTGTTTTGGATCACTCTCACGGTTCTCCAGTTTCTGATCTCTTAGTCTGATGCACAAGAAGCAGTTACTAAGGTTAAAGTCCAGAGACCACTGTTTTTTCTGAGTCTTTGTCAGATAAAAGAACCCTTGGAGATTGGTTTCATCTCTATTCCATGTTATACGAACAGCCTCTAAAATGACGCTGTTATTTTCTTCCAAAGCATTATAAGCTGTGTCTGTCTGACATAGTTGGCTCCAGATGTTCTGGTACTCCTTGTAGCTCTCATAGAAAGGCTTTGATGCTTTGCACACTGTTTTGGAAAAACAATCAATAGGGTTTCTTGCGTGCTCCAAACAAATCTCAAAACGTTGATTAACACTGAGAAGTTGAACTACAGGAACTGGAAAGCCATCTTTGAGTTCAGTCCCAAGCTGCACCTGAACAACCTTTCCCAACTTCAGCTTCATGGTTAGTTCCTTATAATGGCGTTGTTCTTTTGAAGAAGCCTTACTTGTCACACTTTCCTTTCCTTTATCCTCTCCTTTTTTCATGTCTTGTAGGCATTGTTTAATCTTAACCCAATCCTGCTGTTTCATGGCAGACACCAGTCTTTTCCACAAATTGCTTGACACTGATGTCTCATTCTTCATGGGCTTTAACGGATATGAATTCTTGAATGTTTCACTGAATGAATACACTCTTCTCTTCCACTTAAGAGTCATGGAGTTATTTTCCTTGTTGTATCTTGGCTGATCCACAACTTTAAGTTGCTTGTACATGATGCTGATGACGTCTAATTTAGAATGTAGTGGGAATGATATTGTGAATTCATGCCCCTGTGGAGTGAGCTGGTCCACCACCGCCAGCTTAACCACATCTTTGGGTTCAAACTGAACCTTTTGTAGCTGCACCATGGCAGCATCATACTTCTCTTCTATCTCCATGCCAGTTTGGCAGAACCTATTGATCTCAACTTGAGTGTAGTCAGCTTGCTTTAGGATCTCCTTAGAAAGCGTGGTGTGCAGAAGTCTCTGCAAGATAAGGTCCAGATAACGCCTCATTGGAGATGATGCCCAGGTGTATGCATCCAGTCGTAAATCATAGTGACCCAACCTGGAATCCGTTGAGGAACATGACCTAAGGATGACCGCTTTCTTTTGAATGTCACGAAACTCCCGAACCATAGGGATAAGTGTCGGATGGATTTCATCTGAAGAAATTAACTGCATCAGATTATAATAGTCTTTGTTCTTTGCAAATTCTTCCATCTTTTTAAATATGGATGTGATTATGTTAAAAGATATGCCATTGTGCTCCATATTTTCATATTGTGGATCAGAGCAAACATGCTCTTCACTATGCTCTCCAGAATCTACTTCACAGATGCTTGAAAAGTAAGGCGACATGGGAATTAGCTTAACGTATTTCTTCTTAAAATGAGTAAGTTGTTCTGGGTCTGGCTCCCCATGGCACCTCAGTGGTGTGAGATCACGTGTGACGTCTGTAGATATGAGTTTTTCAGCTGCAGCACTATTATAGAGATTCATTAGTTCCTCCACCATTGCATGAGAGCAACTTTGCCCAGCCTGCCTCCCAAACGGCCATACATCTTCCAGCCTGCATTTTCGGTGCTCTTCGGAGAAACGGTAAGCGACAGCTACACAATCCTCCACGCAAGAGAACCGCAGAGGCTCAGAGTCATCCGAGCAGTACTTCTGAATAATTTGGTCAGCCTCTTCGTATGACATCCGTCTGTCGGATATAATCAGGGTTTCAGAAAAATCTAAGTTTAGTATATGGCTTGTTTTCTTGTCAATGTCTATCAGCAAGGATATTGCCTTCCGTTTCTTTTCAGGCAAAATACTCAAGTGGTCATTGCTCAGCTCTCTTGAAAACAAGAATGCCACGTCACCCTTCTCTGGAGTGTAAATTGTTTTGCCACGCTCTCTAGCGAATTGGTCTTGCTTGCTATCTTTGGAAATGCAACTCGCGACGTCTGTAATGTGAATACCGATCTGATAGCAATCACAGTTTATTTCTCTCACACTAATGGCATCATCCAGGTCTTCAGCTGAAGGTGGGTCAATGGTGAAAGTGATAATGTCACACAAATTCTTCCTGTGTAAAACTTTATCGTCTTCAGGTTCTTGTAGTTTTAATGGGGGAGGTGTGTCTTTACAGCCAAATTCAATGTCTAGCATTTCATCCAAAGCATCACACTCTTGAATTACATTTGTGACCACTCCGAGAGGGTGTGGTTTCCCATTTTCCCATTTTATAACCTTGACTTTCAACATTTGGTTCTTAGCAATGTTTACAAATTCCTTTCTTTCCCAGCGTCCACACTTGTATTGTCGTATTTCAACTTTGCCCATGTCAGGCTTAGTTTGAACTATTCGTATTCTGGTAATTTTTTTGTTAACAGGTGTAACAAATATTGGGTTGCCCTCCACCATCTTACAGATGAAGGTTAAGGAGTTTTCATCTCTATTTATTAGTCCGACAACCCTCCCTTTTAAAACTTCACCTTCCTGCAGACACTGTTCTCTGTTTAAGATCATTACACAGACTTCATCTCCAGGCAAAGACCTGCCCACATTTTCTCTACCACAGATTTTGATGCAGAGTGTTGGATCGTCGAGAGGCCTTGCATATGCCTTATCGGGTCTTTCCATTACAAGTTTACAGTGTTTGAAAAGATCTGGATTGGTATTCAAAAGTTCTTCAATATCTTTCTCAGAGAGTTCCTCATCAAATTCAGAGTCATACTCCAGACTTGTGCATTGATAGAGGGCTTTGTAAACGGTCTTGGAGTGATTCTCCTCTGCGTTGCTGCTGCTAGCAGAGTCACTCTCTTCTGATAGCGAGGTATCCATGTAATTATGTTTGGATGTGCACCTACAAACACAAATTGGGATATTAGGCACTTAATATCAGCATGAAATTAAAACTTACCATTATTTGTTCTGTCATTCCCAAAAAAGTCCTGATCTTATTGTGACCTATTCCTCCATGTAAGTTCAAGTTTTCAATTTAGTTGCGTTTAAAGGGTCATATGATGCATTTTTAAGTTTTCCTTTCTCTTTGGATTTTTACAAGCTGTTCGTGCATAGATAATATCTCTAAAATGGCAAAGACTAAAGTCTCAAACCCAAAGCGATATTATTTATAAAAGTTAAGACTTTTCCACACCGCCCTAAAACGCCTAGTTTAAACATGTCCCCACATGTCTATGTCACTGTGTGGGAAGATTTGCATAACATCGCCAAAGAAAGAAGGCATAACATTGATTTTTGCTGTAGTATTGATACTTCCACCGTCGTCATGTTGTGGAGATGCTGTGCGTTTGTTGTGCAAGTGAAACCACTTTATTTGGCCTTCCAAAAGAGGACACAGCTAGAAATCAGTGGTTAAGTTGTATTTACAACACTGTTTCAGAACCGTTAAACCCAAATATTTGTCTGTTTAACACAATTATTAACAGTTTACCTCAGGCCTGTTTCATGAACTAACAATACCACCTGTTCTGACATGCAGTCTGTAAGTACGTTTACATATTTAAAGAATTTGCCACTGATGATTCAAACATGAGTTTTGCGCAGTGTAAAGTAGCTCTTGTTGTTTGTAGTTTCCTCGATCACAAATGCAGACATGGTTTTATGCTTCAGCAGTGCGATATGCAACGTAACGCGTAAAAACACAGTATAAGTCATTACAATCAGTCATTATGTCCTCACTGGATGCAACAAATGCATTGTTTGTAATGGGTTTTATTGGTTTTGTCTCTTCGTGCCGGGACACACGGCATCACAGTATGTTAAGGGGTGTAACATTTCCGTCACACGCTTTAAGTATTTGGCCAATCACAATGCACTGGATAGCTAGCCAATCAAAGCATACTTGCTTTTCCGAATGATTAGCTTTGTAAAAATCAACACATTTCAGAAAGGCAGTCAGGGCATAGAGGAGCAACAGTCTGTGGAAAATAATGTGTTTTTTGATCATTAAACCACATAAACACGTTGCATTACACCAAATAATGTACTTTTTTGCAACGTCATATGACCCCTTTAATAAAAATGTCATAACAGGACCTTCTGGTGAAACGAGACACAGACTTCTCTCTGGTGATATATGCTGGACTTTTCCAATCTTAATCCCTAAACTCTGCCCCAGAAATCTCACACTCTTCTGCCTCCATTTTTGAGTGCAACACCCACATCTCAAAATTCAACCAACAATGGAGTCATAAAAACAATCCAATTACAATGTGCAAGAAAACAATGTGCTTCATTGTAACTTTAAAGACAAGGAGACATATACAACATGAGAGGGAAAGAATAAAAAAAATATATATATATTTATACTATTCAACTATACAGATACAAATGTGTATGAATAAAAACATAAACACTGTTTTGCTGTAAAACACTGGCATGCAATGAAAAACTTGATCTGATTTTGTAGTTTTTCAGCATATTCATATATAGGCTATTCATCAGAAGGATCAAACACAAAGAAACGTCACTTCTTGATCTGATAAACCTCACCTGACAAAATTAGGCAACAACCTGTTTCCCTGAACTGACATGATGTCATACCACACTGTACTTGAATAGGAAATATGAAATATGCCAGGAATGCACAGACAAAATTTTAACAGAAGAACATTTGGGCGCATCTCTTCACAATACAACAGATTATTATTTTTTATTTTTTTAAAGAATAAGAATAGGCCTATGTGATTAATAAATGTGATGAGACCATTTTTTAAGAAACACAAGTAAATCAGTATTCTTGATAGAAAACGTTATAGTTTTGAACTAAAACGAGGCATCTTTTTATGAAAAAATAAATTGTTCACGTCTTGTCTCAGCTGGATGTTTGCATATAGCTTCTGTCGATTGTTGCTCCGCCCCTCGTGTACTTTCATTGGCTCGTCGTCTTTAGTTAATGCAAGATAGGAAATGTGACTGACACAATACTACAGGTAAATACAATTACACACACAGTACAATTTGAAAGTTATCCAACTTAATAAATCGGACATAAAACTTACCTTCTCGGCCCGGAGAAGGAGCCTCGTTGAAGGCTTTATATCACAGTGGTGCTGAGAGAGAGTAAACGTGCTGAGAGAGAGAGAGAGATGCTGTGCTCTTAAAGAGGAAACTGAGCTCAGGTGCATTTCCTGTTCTCCCGGTCAACAGGTAAAGGGAAGGAGGATCGTCTCACGTTACTGACGCTGTCATAACAACAACCACTATTGTTTTTATTGTGTGGTTTTAGGGTTCAAGTTGAACTGCTCACCACACCTATAAAATATGTGCCACAATTAATTACGGGCGAGTCAAATCGTTAGGCATCGTAAATCTAGTTATTACTCAGGTTAAAGTTTACATGTGCGTTAGGCATCGTAAATCTAGTTATTACTCAGGTTAAAGTTTACATGTGTTTCCATACCCTCTGAAACCGATCGAGTATCATCCTCGTGTAAGTTAAATTTCCCTTAAATCACGTGATCGAGTTTTCGATTTGCTTGTTAATAGCATATTATTTTTACAATAACTTGTAGCATTTTTTTTTATTTATTTATATATACATATATACATCCGCTAGGAAAAAAAATTAAAACATCCATAATAAACTTTATATGGCTGTTGTACTTTGAATTTATGACAAGTCAGCTGATTGGAATCGATCATCTACACGAGACTTAACATGAAAACCGATGAGACAATTAATACTTAACATGCTTAAATAATCCAAAACGCACTCCCAAAGTTAATATCCTTTTACATATAATATATAAGTTGCTTTTAAATGAAAATGCGTTCGTTTCTTTTTTGTTTCACAGTCTGATAGGCTTCAAAACGCCATAACAGAAGCAGCACCCAATGTCCTTTTTCCTCATCAAACAAATGTATTCAATCTTCACATCACCAAAGACACATGTTATTTTTTTACGTTGATTTTTGCTCTTGACACACCACAGGTATAGGCCTACACTTGGAAATTGACAGGGCATTGTTGGTTGTGGTGGAAATGTTACAACTGAGTCCAGCATTATGTACAAATGTGTATACATTGTGCAGTAAAGAAGTGAAGTGTCTGCACACTGAAAACTACTGCTCCAGAGGAATTTAATCAGGCAACATTTCGACCTTCAGGTCTCCATCAGGCACAATATCAATGTGAGGTGAAGTCAACTTTAAATAGACACATTTGATCACTTTAATTAGGCACACCCAAGAAATAATGTGACACATACAAGTCATGTCTATTATGTGACAAATACAACTCATGTAACAAGCCACAAAGATTTTTTGAGTTTCTATAAAAATGGCTTAATATCAAAATCCTCATTCAACACAAAAGGTGACAAAGTATTTAAAGTATAAATCCAATTATTATTATTAGATTATTAGATTTAGCAAGTATTGTTTTAACTTTTCAGGATGATTTTTATTTACAAGTTAAAGGTACTGCAATGGGTAGTAAAATGGCCCCTAATTATGTTGCTTATATTATATTGTATTATATTGCTTGTATATGGGAGTGTTTGAAAATGACTTTATTTTAAATGAGTCAAATTCTTTTTTCCCTAAGATTTTGCTTTATAAACGGTAGATTGACAACATTTTTATGATTACTAAGGCCACACCTGCAGAGATGTTGAGGTTTTTTAATTATCTTAACTCAAGGACTGAGTATGTGAATTTCACTATGGAATGTGATCCAGTGAGCAGTAGGTTTCTTGATGTTCGAGTATAAATATGTGATGGGGAAACTCCCAAACCAATGGATCGCAATACTATTTTAAGAGGTGATAGTTTCCATCCTAGACTTTTAGTTAAGAGTATACCTATCAGCCAATTTAAGCGTGTGAGCAGAGTTTGTAGTAAGGATAAATCTTACACTCATCAAGCCAATGATTTAACTAAATGGTTATTGAATCGTGGGTGTCGTATAGAATGGATCGAAGATGCCAAAAAAGAAATTCAACGAGACATCTCAAATGCAGTGTTTGTGAACAAAGCATAATAATAAAACGCAAGCTCATAATGTTCCCATGTGGACGATAAAATACTCTGCACTGAGTCCTAAACAAACATTGGCATATTATTTAAAGTGATCCTAAATTATCAGGTGTCTTCAAAACTGGTCCAAAATTAGTCTTTAAATATCAAAAAAATCATTGTGGCTTTTTTGTTAAATCTGAATATCCTTAACATATCAAACGAGACATTCCAACTCTTCCTCCAAGTAATTATAGATTTGGTAAGTGTGCCCAGTGTGCTTTTACACATAAATGTAAATCGTTTAGTCATCCACACACTGGTTGTGATATTCTGATATGGGGTACCATTGCCTGTGCTTCCACCCATACATGGGTAAAATATTCAGACATTTACGCACTCGTATTAGTGAATACCGCAGTAACATTCGAACTGGAGATATGCGCAGTCCTCTAGCGTCTCATTTTAGACAAGCAGGCCAGTATATTTGCAGTATATTGGTATAGAAAATGTAACAAAACCCTTAAGAGGAGGGGATTATGAGAAGAAATTATTACAGAGGGAATATTTTTGGATTTATACTTTAAATAATTTGTCACCTTTAGGGCTGAGTGAAGATTTTGATATTAAGACATTTTTATAGAGATTCAAAATATGCTCGTAGCTTGTATGTGTTACATGATTTGTTTTTGTCACATAATAGACATGACTTGTATGTGTCACATTATTTCTTGGTTGTGCCTAATTAAGGTGATCAACTGTGTCTATTTAAAGTTGACTTCACCTCACATTGATATTGACATTGAAACATGATTGATTAATTCCTCTGGAGCAGTAGTTTTCAGTGTGCAGACACTTCACTTTTTCACTATTTGTCTATATCATTCAGTTGTTTTGCACCTGCGTCCTATTCGGATGTTTGGGGTGTGCACACCATTTTATATTTTCGTTACTAAAGGTTTAAACAGAGTCTTTAAGATGAAAAGTAATCGCCCAACGTGGGGCTCGAACCCACGACCCTGAGATTAAGAGTCTCATGCTCTACCGACTGAGCTAGCCGGGCTGTGAGCACATTGAAGAATCTAGTTCTTTTAGCTGGAACTGTAGCCAAAACAACTATTTCCATTCTGTTCGTTTGATTTTTTTCGTGACTTTCAATCACTAACGTTAGTTGCGCGCGACTGATAACGATTGCTGGGCTTTTTTTGATGGACTCGAATTCCAAAGCAAGGTAACAAGTTACTTTTAACTAAGTTAACAGCAGTGCATTAGCAAATGTTTGGATTAGTCACGTTAGATTATACACTTCATCAACACGCAAATACTCACAACACAACCAAATAAAGCACTGCCAAATGCACTTCAAATAAAATTCTTTATTTGGTTATGTTGTGAGCATTTGCAGCGCGCGTGTTGTCAAATCAATGAAGTTGTTTTCTTAATTTGCAGGTGTTGTTTGCGTTTCTTTTTTCTTTTTTGGTTGTGATGTGAGCATTTGCAGAGTGTGTGTTATCAAATTGATGAAGATTATATCTATTTGCATGTGTTTTCTTAAGTTGCAGCGCATCGGGTTCTCTCGGCCACCGTACTATATGTCTGATTTAGTGATGGGTCAATACATGTTTTTATACAGTCAATGGTCAATGCATGTAGACCAATTAACGTGATTGCAAACAGATTTAGTTTTTTTTCTGGTTGAGCTGAGCTTGTAATCAATGCAAATCTTGTTTGCATCAAACCAGGACTCACAGGGGTTGCCAGATCCCTATGAGTTTTTTTTATCCATCCACCCTTCTGTAATAAAGAGAGGAAATGAGAAACTAATGAAAAATTATGAAAACAAATGCCTAGTGCATCAGGTTCCTAATGAAGTAAACGTATTCATATTCATGTTTGTTTTCAGATTATGCCAAAATCAAAATCCCATAAGGCTATGAGTGACGAGGCGTGGATGTCCCGTCTGCAGCGGTTTGCATCCTCAGGGAACTGGCCTTCTGATGCTGGAAACAGACCTGCGCCCCGGCAGAGGAAATGGCATGACCTCTTTCAGCAGGTGTGTATGGACTATAAGAGTCAACTCACAGGAACGGTCAAGAAATGGCAGGCCACATTAACCATTATTATTATATTATTATTATTTTTTTTACATAATTTAAACCTCATACCCCAAAGCATTGTTAGTAGCCCATAGCAATGCAGAAGTGTCCCATTTTACTACAATACGAACAAAATAATGGTACATTATTTAAATTGTAAAGTGCTATTGTTAGTCTTCATTGGGGTTTCCCAAACTGAGGTGCGTGATGGATCTGCAAGGGGTTCATGAATTGATAAAAAGTATTGCTGTCAAAATTAGTGCATTAATGCATGCATATTTTTTTCAGTTTAATGCATTAAAATATTTAATACAATTAACACAGGGGCGAAGCTAGAGTCAGTCACCCCACTCACAACTGCTGTCACTTTTTTCTTGACAAGAACTGCGTTTATTAAGGCCCAGGATATCTTTACAACCACATCATTGGGAGATTTATTAGACACACAGTCCATCTTCACCTCTGCACCATGAGATGTTGTCAGGCCATATTCCTGTAAAATTCCTGTTCTGTAACCTTTATCATTTCATATTAACACGCAATGTTGTCGTTATGTTGTCGATGAGTCATGAAGTTACCAAAAAGGCGATTAAAGCTGCATTAAAACTGTGCATGTAAGTATTTTTTTATAAATGAGTCCCATTTAAGAGCATGTCTTTGAAATTTAGTGGTTTTAAAACTGTCCTGGAGCAGCAGCACTGTCTCCTTCATCTGACACCTGATTCAACCTATTGACCTATTATAGGAGACTCCCAAAACAATATTAGGATCACTAAAAATGGCATAATGGAGCACTTTAATATTAGATGGAATTAATCGCAATTAACTGAAGAAAAAAATGTGAAATAATTTTTTTTTTCTCTAAATGATTAACAGCACTAATAAAAAGTATAATTAAATTATTATAAAAAAAATATTAAATAATAATTATATAAACCATAATAATGTAAAGTTAATTTTAAAACAAAAAATAATGCCAATGTGTTACTAAAATATGTTTTTTCTTTTTGCAAAAATATAATTTCTACAGCTGTCAAGAATGTGTTGTGTGTTATTAATAAAATATATTTTAATAATTGAACATGTATTCATGTATTTAGATTTTTTTTATTTTTTTATTTGAGAGGTACAATACAACCCCAGCCATTTATGACCATATTATGCTGGCCACTGAACTGAACATGTATGTATTGTGTTATCATAGATAAAGAAATGTCCGATGCAGAATCCTGGATGGCCATCGGTGACCTGCTTATGTGGATTCCACTCTCACCGGGTAAGACACACACACATCTTAAAACATGTAAATGGGGTAACAGTGTTTCCCACAGACTTGCACTCTATTTGTGGTGGCAACAGTCTTCTGTTGTGTTTCTCTAAGGATGAAGAAACTGATCCTGCTCCTCCTGCAGCTGATTCGGACTCCACTCACGATCCTGGTCCTGGTCCGGTTCAGTTTTGGCTTCCAGATGAGATGAGAGAAACAATCCCGTCAGAAGATCAGAGGTGGATCGCAACAGAGCTCTTTCACGGCGACAAACTTCGTCCACAGGTGAACATGTGGTACGATCCGCCGGTCCCAGCGCAGACCTCCGTCCAGGCTCCATCTCCGGAGCATTTCCTCAGTCACAGCCTTCTGGTTTGGATGCCTAACCACTTGTGGAAGGCCGAGCTGCTTTGTCCTGTCTGCGGCAAACAGCTGCTTCACCACAGTGTCCACAAGAGAGTCCGAAAGGTCCTGGACATTGACAGGTATTATCTTATGATGACGGAGACGCTCCGGTGTACTTCATGCCAGCTAAACTACCTGTCCAGCAGCCAGACCGTCCTGAACCAGCTGGACTTACCTCGGCGTCAGTTGTTCAGACTGGTTTTGACAGAGCGGTGAGTTACAGTCTAATATCATGACTGATATAAAAACACAGCCATGCATCTCGAAGAAAACAATCGGATGCAAAAAAGGCCTAAAATTACCAAGATTGATGATGCAATGATGAGTTCAAAAATAGCACTAAAACTTAACATCATGTATTGTTTCATGCAAATGAGAATGAAGATTTTTCACATTTTATATATACTGTATATACACACTGCCAGTCAAAGGATTTTTTTAAGAAGTCACTTCTGCTCATCAAGGCTGCATTTATTTAATCAAAAATACAGTTACATTGTGAAATATTATTACAATTTAAAACAACTGTTTACTATTTGAATATATTTTAAGATGCAATTTATTCCTTTGATACAAAGCTGAATTTTTAGCATCATTACTCCAGTCTTCATTGTCACATGATCCTTCAGAAATCATTTTAATATGATAATTTTATTATCAGTTGTGGAAATAGCTGTGCTGCTTAATTTGTATTATTATTATTTTTTTGAAAGCTGCAATACTTTTTCAGGATCCTTTGAATAAAATAAAAAAACTAATAAATGAATAAATAAATAAAGCATTTTTTCAAAATAGAAATCTTCTCTAACAATGTATCACTTTTTCATATTTTAAAACATCCTTATTGAATGAAATTGTTCATTTCTTTCTAATAAGAAAGAAAAAAAATGACTGAAACCAAACTTTCAAAAAGTAGTGTATATTGTTACAAAATATTTGTAGAAATGTATGATTTAACTTACAAGGATGTTCAAAAATGTAATTTTTTTTCTTTTTTTTCTTACAAAGTAAGCTTTTTTTCTTTTCTTCATTTTGTTCGGTCACTGGCCATAATTCTTACTTGAAATCAGGATTAGATATAAAGTAATTTCATACAAGTGCAAATCAGCCGATTTTTCAGAATTGCTGATTAAGGAAGAATAAAAGACGACCTCACCTTACAAATGCTTACTGAAAGTAAAAAATGCTAGGTAATGCATCATAATTTGTTAGAAAGTGTGACGTGCCAGAGCAAAACAGACACTATTTTTGGACTTAGCACTCTGAAATTAGTCATAAACAAGCATCATAACCCTAAGAAGATCATAGAACCATTGCCACCAAGCCCTCTATGATCAACTTAGGATGCTTTTGAGAAAAGAAAAGTGCAATCAATTATTATTATTTTTTTTGGCATGGTCTAAATAAATCTCTCGCACACATAGGTATGCATGTGACATGCGTGTTGTCCGCATGCTGAGAGATCGGACGCTGAGCTTCACCCGTCTGGCTGAGCAGCTGAGAAACATTCATGGAGGCGAGTGGCTTGATCACTTGTCGCTCTACATGGGCGAGTGTGCAGACTTTGTCAGTCGCCCCAGACTCTTCCCGGCTGCGTGTCCTGAGCCACCGGAGCCCAGCGACATCCCTAATAGCCAATGGCTGCTGTCAGTTTACGGCCGGGACATCGTCAGTCGGCTGGAGCACATGAAGGCCAGCATCACCTCAACATTTGGGTCCATATTAAAATTACATTCATCAGTGCAGGTATTTGGTTGACGTTTGTTTGGCAAGCTAAAGGAAAGTTCCAGGTTATATACAGCGTGAGCTTGCAGAACTGTGAATCATGCTGTTTGTAAAGTTATACAGAACATCAGATGTGTTCACTTGCTGACCAACCTTGTTTAAGTTATGCAAAATGAACTTATATAGTTACAGCAATGGTCTCTTCACCAGAAAATGTTAAATCTGTCATCAAAAAATGTGCAAATGCCAATGAGTGGAAGATGATGTCAGTAATAGTTTTGGAGCAGCTTCAAACAAAAGTGAAAATCCTTTAATTCTTTAATTGTCTTTCTCCTGTGGAGCATATGTATATTTTTTCCAGTAAAATGCTCTTAGGAATGAACGTTTACCCAAAATATAAAACAACAGAGAGAGCATCCCTTTTTCCTAACACATCCTATTATGATTAGCAATAATAGTAAAGTAGCAAATGGGATTGAGATACTATTATAGCTTTTATGAATATTTTGAATTACTTTAAATTGTTTTCTTTTTTGAGAATTTTTTTTTTATTGATTTCTATTTATTTTTAATACGTTAATATAGATTTCTTTGACCATTTTAGTGTGAGTTATTTTAGTTAATTTCCTTTAGTAACTTAATTGAAAATTTGACTTTTTAAATGTTTTATTCTTTTTAGTTTCTGTTAACATTTTATTTTAAGGAACAAAAGTGTTTTTAAATGTTTTTATTTTTAGTTAACAATAAAAATACTCAATTTAACATATTTCAAATAAAATATAATAGTAAAGCACCATAATATTTCCATGCAATAATTACATGATTATTGCAATTTTGTCATAAATCATAATTTTCATGGCTAAAAACAATATTATAATTTATTATAACAGATACAACTTTTACAAGTTGAAATCTTATGTGCATCTTGAATAGTTTTTAATTTGCTTGTAGAATAAAACGATGTTGTCAGTGTGCACTCTTTTATTTCAGATTGCAAGGAAACTGTCGGGAAGAGCTGAAGGAGGCAAGCACTGGTTGTACTCTGTGACCAACGAGACGGGTCAGGTCCTTATCAGCGTCCTCACGGCTCAGGAAGGACCCGGTCTGGACTCCATGGCCTCAGGCTTGATGAATCGTTACCGGCAGGCTGCCACGGCTCCTCCGGTGCTGATGTACATGGACTCGGGCTGCTGTAGTGAGAATGGGCACAAGAGTGAGATGCAGGCCAGGTTTGGAGGATGGCCTGACCTCCACATCAGGCTGGATGTCTGGAGCTTCATGCTCCGTTTGGCGGCTGGGTGCACGTCTGACACCCATCCCCTGTACTCGGCTTTCATTGCACGTCTGTCAGTCTGCATCTTCCAGTGGGACCCGCTCGACATCGCCCTGCTTCGGCAGACAAAAAGAGAGCATCTGGAGCAGGAAGGGGTGCCGTTCATCACGAATGACCTCGTAGACAGCCAGATTACCGCGAGAGAGCTGGTGCTTCACTGCCGCCGCAGGACCCGTGGAGTGGAGACCACTGTTCGCTATGTTGAGCAGCTTTTGCAGGAGCTGAAGAACTGGAGGGATCCGTTCGGCGTCCCTCTGCTGGACGCGGTTAAGATGGAGAACATCTGGCACGATCAGAAGAAGCACGTGCCGTGCATTCAGGATGTGCCAGGTGTGATTCTGTACACTGAAACAGGCACCAGTGTCACCAGGACAGGACTGATTCTCACTAAATACAGGTGTGCCAGGGGCTTGACGGACCTCCAGTCTTTCCACCGACATCTCAACAGCTTCATTCCAGGTTTGTGGCTCATTAGAATTATAATAGAATCAATATACACTTTATTCCTCTCAAAGATGCTGCTAGGAAATAAAAAGTATTTTTTGAAAACCAGATCAAATTAAATGAACATTTTGAGAAGCACATTGTTTTTATAGAATATATCTTAAATTTGATTTCTTATAGCATTTGTAAATTGTATTTGTTTACATGTAAAAAATAATAATAATAAGGATGTGTTCATCTGTTATTCTAAATAATAATACATACATTTCGAAAAACGTTCCCTAAAACGATGGCAAAATTGGTATCTATGTTATCAGAATGCCTCAAATATTAGATTTAGTTTCTTTACAATAGGCTAAAAGTTGTTTTTTCAGACTACTAAACATTGCAAAGAACCTTGATCTGTTACATTTTTAATTTGGGTGTCCAATTGACTCTGCATGACCCAAAGATGGCAAAGAAAAAAACATTTTAATCATGGTTCAAAGGTTTTTAGCATAAATATAAGTACAAATTTGGACAGTTGGTGTTGCTAGAGGGATAGAGATAGAAACTCCAAATTTACCATGTTAACAGATTAAACTGTCCTCTATCTGTGTGCCAAATTTCATAACTTTCCTGTAAGTGTTTCTATGAGCAGCCATAAACTTCCAGAGCAGAAGAGGAATGTCAACAAAGAATGTTAATAATAAATTAAAATATAATTATGAATAATAAATACAGAGACGCCATTTGTAGTGAATTCATGGAAACCATTTTCTGTAATGAGTAAATTTCTTAATGCTCTGCATGTTTTGGTGAGATCATATAAGTATACTCTTGCTTAAAGATTTTTGCTCAGTTTGACCCGATTGTTTGAGACCAGATAAAAAAAAAAGCATTAAATCTACAGTAAATATAGAGAAGCAAAGTTACATTTTTTTTAAAAGAATATATTTTGATTTGTTTTACTTACTTTTCTATTTTTATTGTTTAAATTAACAAACTTTAATGAGATGTATGCATTTATTATTATTATTATTAAACTAAAATTAAATCTAATGTTATAATACAGTACAATTAATTTAAATGCAATAAATAAATGTTTAAGGACTTATATTTAATGAATTAATGAAAGTGCATCTCTGAAATCATTTAATTGGTTAAGATGCTCTTTCTAAATACAGTCTTGTTTAGAGCTGCATGCTTAGTTTGACCTGACCGTTCAAGAAGACCCTTTGTTCTACTATTTTAACAGGTGCTGGTGCTAACAGCCTGAATTTCCAGTTGTATCTTCTGGATGGCTTGTACAAGTGGAATCAGGAACAGTTAGCGACGTCAATCGGCACCAAACCCTCATCTGTGCTCAGCTATGCAGGAGAGATAGTGGAATACGTCAATGACAACTACCTCCAGCTGTTCGGCCGGAAGCTCGTGCGGACTTTCCCTCCACCCAAACAATACACTGGTAAAGCTCTCGCTGTCCATGTAGTTAGTCTGTCTCAATTAGCAGCATCTGTACTTGTGCACAATATGCACATTTATGTGGGACACATTAAACTGATCAAAAGTGACAGAAAAAACATTTATAATGTTATTGCCGTTCATCAAATTCATCCTGAAAAATGTTTTCAGTAAAATATTAAGCATCAGCAGATATATTCACATAGAACATTGTTATTTGAAATAGTTTCTGCTGTATCAAATAAATGCAACCTTGGTGAGCAAAAGAGGTTTTGTTCAAAAACATTTGTTCAAAAATATCTCACCTACCCAAAACATTTGAATAGTAGTGTGTATGTCAGTAATGTTTATCCTTGCATATTGATATACATGCAATTTATGTTTATTATGCAGAATACAGTATATACATACAAGTACACTAGTAATTAGTTCATAACATTCCATATTCCATATTTTTTTAGGAGAGCTCATTGGAGTGGACTATTTGCTCAGGCAAATGGGACAGCCACCTCAAACAGTGGACCCCGACACTGAGGAGACGATCCAGCTGCTGGAGGATGTAAATGATGAAGGGCAGGAGGATGGGGGGTTTGATGAAGATGTCAGTATTGACCCAACTGTGAGTTTATTCCTTGAGGATCCACCAGCCTTTCCCTCCACCTCGTCCACAGCTGAAGATGCCCCAGTACAGATCCCTGAGGTACGCCAATATATGCACCATGAATTCAAGAGTTTATAAAGTAGAACATTAACATTATACAACCTTCATGAATATTTTGTCAGTTTTCCGTAAATAATGATTTGTGGTTTTTGTTCAGCTGCACTATAAGCTTCATACCAGCGCAATTTAATTTAACTTGAATCATTTTTATTTAACTGATAACAGATTTCACACAAAAAAGAATGCCATAATTAATATAATTAATTTGGAAATATATAAATTACATTATTAAAATTATATTGTTATATTATAGTTATATAGCTTTGTTACAATAATTGTAATTATTATATTTATACAATTGCTGATATAACTTAATAACATACTGGTAAAATAATGTATAGCCTGAATGCACTGTAAGTCGCTTTAGATAAAAGTCTAAAGCTTAATGCATAAATGTAAATGTATAATTATTATTATTACGTAAAACTATTGTTTTGTATATAATAAAATTATTGTGCTTCAGCAGTACTTTCTGTGTTAGTTTCTTGTGATAATTTCTGTTCGGAACATGTATAGTTTTAGTAAGTTATCTAAAAAAATTGCATATGACGTTATTTTTATCATCTTTTGCATTTTCAGACAGTGAAAAATGAGAACCCGTCAGGTTTGGATGAGGTAGACAGACTCGCTGATTATCTTGTGGATCTGAGGACTGAGAATCATCTCAGCAGCACGCAGGTATGAAACGTAAATCAACACTAACTTGAAAAAATAAATATATGTTTACATAATATAATCTAAACATTTGTGAGTGAGCTGTGTTTCTTATATAATCAAGTTTTTATGCATCAGTGTCAATCCATGTCAAAAACATTTACTGTACATGAGAATATAGAAAATACTAAGATAAATGAGGAGAACATAGGTCTAAAGCAGTGTTATTTTGGTATTGTTAAGTATTATTCCAGTTTTTTATTAATAATACATTTTGTATAATTTTAAATTATAATAAAATGCATTTTATATATTAAAATAAATATATTTAATTTTAGTTAATTGTTTAGTAATTTTATAGTGTGTTTTTTATTTTTATTTTTTATTTGTTCTTTTGTGTTTTAAAATGTTTATATAGCTTATAATGGTATATCGCTATAGTTAACATAAAATAATAATACAGATTTTTTTCTTTAGTTTTACTCTTGTAAAACTCCTGTGAAGTGGATTTAAAACAGTAAAAGCAAAAAAAGAAAAGAAAAGAAAAAACATGTAGATTGTGTGGGCCTGATCATTTTATGCATCCTAAGATGAGATGTTACGTCATTAATCCACACCACAGCTGCTATCAGCTTTATAAAACATGATAGAAATAAGTTACTGACCTGGTAAATAATGCTAACAACGTGCTACTAGAAGCATGCTGGTAATGGCTAAAAAACATATGATCAACATGGTAGTGACACGTGTTAAATCATGCTAAAATATGTTAAAATCCACATCTGTTTAGGTCAGTGACATTGTGCAGCTGTGGCACAACATGTCTGAGCTCAAGAAACAGCAGAGGAGCTCAACGTCTTCGCCTCAGCAGCGCTGTCCCCTCGTGGATGCCATTTTACTCAGGCTTTGTGAGATCTACAGGGGCCCGGACGAAGAGGAGACAGTATGGTCCCTGGTTTTACAGGATTACTGCAAGATACGCCAGCTGATCCTGGCTGATGCTAACCTGCAGCTGCTGGATATGAGTAAGAGCCGTCTGATGCAGTGGCGTAATCAAACCCATGCAGCCGCAGGAGAACAAGCTCCCCCGAAGAGGCCCCCGGTAGATATAGCCAAATTTCCAGCTGTCCGACCCAAGCTAGCAGCACAAATGCAACCAGTCGTCCAGCTTCTCCCCGGGAAGCCTTTGGGGACCTTCGGCCCTCGCTCGGCCTCAACCCTCACTGTGGTTGCGATTCCACAACGCCTCGTTCCTCTACCTCCGGCTACGCTTTTGTTCATCCCATCGACTCCTCACATCGTCCCAGCTTTGAGCAGACCGGGCTCCCAGCGTCCCGTCGCCCGGCGCACATGCAACAGGAAGGTAGAAGCCAACACCTGCAAGAAGTGTGGGTCATTCAGGACGGCCGCGACCGGACACAGTCAGTTTAGAGGCACTGTCTTCTGCCCTGCCACAGAAACCCTGTCCAAAGAGCAGTGGCTGGAGAAAATGAGAAGAAAGTAGATTTACAAGTGTGTTTTGTTGTTGTTGTTGTTGTAATTATCCTTTGCATATGTGTGATTATTGTTTGTGTGTTTGGTTTTATAACAGTCAGCGACTGGCTAATTTGAATAAAAAATAATTTTGTAGTTCACAAAGCAGCACCTTGTCTCTTATCTAACACTCCTTTTAAAATTATTTCTGTTTGCTCTTAAGTATAAAATATCTATATGTTCTACAGTGAATGTATATTCACTTAGCATTATTTATGGCACAGACAATACATTTAAAAGCAAAAAATAACAATACATTGTAAAAAAATATGTTTATTGAGGAATTACTTCACTTGCAGGAATCTTTCAGTAGAAAAGCAAGCGGTTATTTATCAGATACAACCTGTTCACAACTAGGAACCCGCTTTTCATGTTGCTTATCATGTGCTAGAAATGTGTTTCACATGTTAACATCGTGGTAAAACATGTTAGAAATGTGCTACAACAGGATAGAAACATGCGTCTAATGTTAAAAAAAAAAGCAAAGATTAGATTTTTAGCGTAGTACTAAAATATGTTAAAGCATGCTAACAAAACCTAAGAACGAGCCACAACGGCTACATGTAAACATCGTCCCAGCTGCGCACTCAGTGGCTTATTTGTGGGGTTTTTTAGCAGTTTGATGAGGTCTAATGTTTGAAGTAGTTTAATATGGTCTGACATCTCCAAGTAAAAGCTTAAAAAGTTATTTTGAACTCTCAAAGAGGGCTTTGTCAGGCG
This sequence comes from Carassius auratus, assembly GCF_003368295.1. Classification (NCBI taxonomy): domain Eukaryota; kingdom Metazoa; phylum Chordata; class Actinopteri; order Cypriniformes; family Cyprinidae; genus Carassius; species Carassius auratus. The sequence continues at coordinate 25,552,281 of NC_039274.1, forward strand.
CTGCATTAGACTGCATTGTTAGACTGCACTGCCATCTAGTGGACAGTCTACAAAGCCACCATAAATGGTAGAACACGCGGAATCATAAGACGTAAGACCGTTTCTTAACAATAATGGTTATATGGTCATTGTGTTACTAACACCTATTTCACCACAATTTCTGTGAATCGTGCGTGTCCTCACATGAACGGCTTTGGTTTTGAGCGCTGTCGCAGCCCCGTCTCTGTGGCGCAATCGGTTAGCGCGTTCGGCTGTTAACCGAAAGGTTGGTGGTTCGAGCCCACCCAGGGACGAAAATCTTTATGCTTTATACGACTGCCACCTAGCGGCGTGAAAAAAACATTTACATTTCAGAGACTTTTACATTTCTTTACAATTGTTCTATTATAAAAGCAGTTCTAGCAGGGTACGTGATGTAAATAAACATACATATCATAAAAACTCAGTCGAAGGGATATATATATTGCCGATATTTAAGATTAAATGCTCTGTTAGTAATTAGAATCCAGATTTGTGTGTGTGTTTTGTGTGTGTGTGTGTGTGTGTGTGAGAGAGAGAGATAGGCAAAAGTTCACTTCAAGAATGAACAAAGTGCCGTTAGAAATTAGGTGTATGAAAATACAGAGCAAACGGCCTACTGAATATGACTATATCACTCTGTATGAAGCGCTTATTTTGTGTTTATATGTTTCTATCGGCTGCATGAACGTATTAGTTTGCTTTTTCACATCACTAGCTTTAAATCTGCAGCTTCGCTGGCTAACCAATCCATAAGAGCGACCAGCTGAAAACTAATTAAAGTAGATCCCACTCGTGCAGCGCGCAAAACGATCCTCACGAGGCGTCGGTGATTCCGCCACTAGAGGCCGCTCTCGTACCGTATAATGACAGCGGACCCTTCTCAGCCACTCCAAGCAATGACATCGTTTAAATTATATTATAAATGAAACAGTTTATATTATAGACTTGTAAAAACATAATCTAAGGGTAGAAACTTCAAATGTTTTTTTCTGAAAAACGAAAACGGAATCATCTATCTATATGCTAACAGACGGGGATGCCCACTAGATGGCAGCAGGATAAAGCATGAGGACATTAATCTCTGAGTTGTTTCACGCCGCTAGGTGGCAGTCGTATAAAGCATAAAGATTTTCGTCCCTGGGTGGGCTCGAACCACCAACCTTTCGGTTAACAGCCGAACGCGCTAACCGATTGCGCCACAGAGACGATGTCGAATATGTCAGTGACGTCATAACATTTTATATAGTACTTCAAGCCTCGAAAAAAAAACGTTTTCCTCTATAGAACACGACAGACGTTTAAATCCATTAAGAAAATGCACATTTACGCTGGTTTGCCAAACCCGCCATAAGATACCAGTAGAAGAAGAAAAATCCATTAAGAAGTGCAAACCATAGCTCCCAACGTTGGGCTCGAACCCACGACCCTGAGATTAAGAGTTTCGTGCTCTACCGATTGTAATAACTGATAGAAAAACTGAAATAGCCAGCTGCAGTGTTATTTGTCTGCATGTTTTCTTAACTTGTTTGCCATGAGATACGCGTTCCTCTGCAACACACCAGTACGGTTTACCTTCAGTTTCTACAAACATAGGCCTACTTTTTTTTTTTTTTTTTTTTTTAAGTACAAAGTAGTTCTCAAAGTTTTGTCAATTTAAGTCAATGATAGGCTGTATAACGTAAACCAACAATAAGCTATCAGAATCAGAATGAGAATTATCTTTATTCGCCAGGTGCAAGGAATTTGTTGTGTTTTTTTTTAAGGTGCTCCTGGTACAGACAGACAGACATAGTGATGATGAGCAAATGGATGGACAGACGTTCACATGCATAAATACACATCTGACATGAGAAAAAAAAAAGCAATAAATAATGTGAAAGAATCTAGAACAGTAGATTGATTTATGTACAGATTTGTGCGTTTTTACTCTATATAGTACTGATATGTATTTACATAATATTTGAGAAAGGCAATAATTAAAGATCTAGAATGATTTATGGAAATGAATTACGGAACACAGAATTACATCTCCACTGTTTTGAGCGTGTTGAGCTCCAGGTTGATGTGACTGCACCAAACAGCCACCTGCTCAAGTCCACAAACAAGATCCTTGCATAATAAGTCTCTGGTTTGTCCAGATGTTTTAGGATAGTGCAATCCCATATTGACTGCATCATCCACAGACCTGTTTGCTCAGTAAGCAAACTGCAAGGTTCCAGTAATGTCCTTCAGGTAGGCCAGCACCAGTCTCTAAAATGACTTCATGACCACAGATGTTAAAGCAACAGGTCATTGAGTCCTGTGATTTTTTTAATTCATTGGTAAAGGGATGATGGTGGAGCGTTTGAAGCATGAGGAGACTTCACACATCTCCAGATCTGTTGAAGATCAGTGTGAAGATGGGTGATAGCTGGACCGCGCAGGCCGTTCCACACTGATAGACTCATTACCTGAAAACTGTTGTTTTAGCTTTTCAGAGCAGTTTAACTTTGCCACTCTTATCTCTCTATTCAGCGTGTATTTGGCCTTTTTTTTATAAGCCTTTGTCACCACTCCTGCAGGCGTCCTCTTTGGCCTGTTGAAGCAGAGTTTTGCACTGAACCAAGGTTTTTTCGTTGTTAAAAAATAAATAAATCCTGGTGGGAACACAGATGTCCTCACAGAAACTGATGTATGTTTACACAAAGAGTAACAGGTTTTGTCACTCCACCTGTGTTATGAATCATATCTTTCTCTCCTTTTCTTGTGTTCTTATCTATCATGTGACTTCTTGTCGGCAAAATAAACAATTATGAGCTAGAGAGAAAGATATGAAAGTGCCCAGTTCATCACCCTCGGTGTTCGGGCCGCATGCAAAGAGAGGCATCTAAAAACACTTGAACACCGAATTTGCATCTTTTTGCTCATGTAGCAACAAATACTTACAAAATAGGTAAAAAATACCATGTCTTGGAAAGTATGTTCAAAAGTGAAAGTAAACAGTTAGGAAAAAAACGGATGTGTAGGCTATAATATTGGATGCATTCATTATTCTACTGCTATTTTGGTTTGATAGTTATTACATTTTTACAGTGAAGACTATGCAGTGCTATTTTACATTTTTAATCAACCTCAGAAGCACGCACACCCTAATAGCATATTTAGCAAACGATCCAGTGCCTGTTTGCATTTTTGAGAGCATCAAAAGTTTCTATGTACAACGTGTTATTGCAGCGTTGGGCAAAGAAGCCGACAGCTAATTTCATTGGTTTATATTAGGGTGTGGGTCAGGGGTTAGGATTGGTTGTAGCTCTAACTTGCCTCAACAAACCTCACCTGTGCTGAAGTTAACTGAGGCTAAACACATTCAAAACAAAGCGAAAGTAAAACCTGTGGGCATTAGGCTTAGTCCAACAAGATAATCATCTAATTTTTAAAACCTGTTATATCTTTTAAAATCAGTTACAAATAAACGTACACAGGTCTTATTTGAATGCAACAAAACAAAACTAAAACTACCAAGAATGATTGATTACCCCTTGACACCACTTTTATTAAGTTTATGCAGCCAAGCATAAACCAAGGTGTTTTCCCAGCAAAACCAGAGGTGATTTCCAAAGAGCTTTCTGACAACAAACTCTTTGAATAGTGCTCTTTCAGTTCAGTTGCTTTAGAGTTTATCTTCTTTTTAATAACCAGTTTATTTTAATAATTTTATAAATGAATTATTTCACAGCTGAGTGTTAGTGGCAGGATGGAGTTTGAAACAGGAATGAATGATTTATCCAAATGAGTTACTGTGTTTGTTATGGTGACATATTGTAATTATTATAATTTCCATAGAAATATCGACATAAAAAAAGACCTTTAGCACCTTCCACTTTGAGAACTTGAAAATTTCTCATATAAAAGAGACTGAAGATAAATAACATTGTTATATTAAATGGGAAAATCATGGAGGTTGGACATATTTCCATGGGAGAGAATCTACATTTAATGTGTTGACTGAGGTGAATTACAAATGCTTGTCTCTTTTGGACATATATGGAATACATTTGTTTAGGGATTTAGTGATGGCTTTTGGTGATGACAGATTTGTAGCCTATTGTAGAAGGGTACTCTGAAGGGAAAATTTGCTATGACACAAAAAAGGGAAAGTGAAAGTTTGTGGTGTGGCATAAATATGCTGCAGATCTGTAATAGTGAACATTGAGAGCCAAGCCACAGTGTGGAAACTATCAAAGACATGGACATGATATACAGATATTTCACCTCTCTGGTAAGTTACTTCAATTTGATTTAGAAAAATTGCAGTATTCTTTATACAGGATTTAATTATGTAAGGATTTAAATGAGAAGCCAAAGCAGGATCAGATTGACTAAAATGTAAACATTTTAACTTTTACTTACAAAACAAAGCCAACTGAAGTAACAGAATTGATAACAATTTAGATTAGGGAACACATATTCACTATTAACACCCTTTTGCTTGTTTTTCAATGGCCCCAGATTATTGTTGTTTCACTTTCACAGCATGTTAAACATACAGTGCAATCTGTAGAAAGATTAAATACTAGCTTCAATATTTGACCACTGTTTTGGTAAAACTGTTGCAATAACAGTAATTTAGTCATTTATGTCTGGAGTGCAAAATAATACATTCGTGTCATGTCATATTTTGACCAGAAATTCATTCATAATCATGTCAGCAGCGGTAAATTTTATTTTATGAACATCATTCATAAATTATGTTCATATGTTCACAGTTTCTGCTTATAGTGTACATACACTTTTACATAATCCATCTGTATACTATGTTCATAGTACACCTATCTGTATATCATGCTGATAGTATTTAAAATCCATCCATTTAATATCCATAATACTTATCTGTATAGTTATTGTATATTCTGTACTTACTGCTTATTGCACTTCTGGTTAGATACTAACTGCATTTCGTTGCCTTGTTCTTCACATGTGCAATGACAATAAAGTTGAATCTTATTTGTGTTCAGATAGATTCACTGAACAGCGTCAATAAGGGACTATAGTCCAAAGATGCATGTATATGGAGATATATAGATATATTTACTCTTGTTTACTTTATATTTCTTCAGACAGAATAATCGTTTCTATTCATTTCCCACTGATTTACATGATCTGAAGAAGTGTAGCAGCTCCCTGGGCTCTCTGTGTGTTTACACCATAGACAGAGTATCGAATGTTGGAGACTTATATAAACAGGTGTAAAAGAGCGCGAAGAGCTGCTGAACACAGGTGTCGGGTGATCAGGAGTGGTTTCTTGCTCGCGCCGCCCCATTCACCCTGTGATGCGTTTCCTGTTTTTACTTCGTACATATCTGATCATAACAAACGCAGATAAACCAGTGTTGATAGCTTAGCAGTTTTGTTGATAGATTTAACAACTTTTTATTTCCCCAAAAGCACCTAGCAACAAATGTAGATATTTAAAAAAAAAAAGTTTTGCCAACTTTTGTAAAGTGACTTAAATGAAAAAGGCACACATTTTCAACTAAATTATACACAAAGAGGAATCCATACTAGCCAGCCAAGCAGCACTGGAGAGATCTGGAGAAAGATGCCTATCAGTACAAACATCAAATGTGCATTAAGCTGCTAGTTCCATTTGGTCAATAATATATGCAAATTTATGATAAAGCATTTTATTAGTTCAAGTCTGCTTTATTGTCAATTCTTCCACATGTACAGTACATACATACAGAGAATCGAAATTGCGTTACTCTCAGACCCCCGGTGCACACAGATAACATTAACATTAAAGCCTAAAAATCTAGATCAAAATATTAAATGTAGATACAACTATACAATAAGGGTATGTTAGAAAAAGACATATAATAAAATTAAAAATAAAGTTAAATAAAGCAGCACAAGGCACATGGCAGATAGAGTGCAAATCAATGAAGTGAACAACAGTGCAGATAAAAGATTATTTAGTGCAAAAACAAAAGCTTATTAAGTCTTATTAAGGGCTCAAGAGCAGTTATTTATTTAACTGACTGATGATGTAGTGAATGATGTCAGTTCCATGGAGAATGATGTAGTGAGCAGACCAATGCTGCACAAAGTGACTGGTGCATGTCATCGTATAATAGTGGGGGGGGGGGGGGGGGGGAGGGGTCATAGTTCAGTGGTGCCTGGGGCAGAAGTGGGGGGGGGGGCAAGTTTGGGAGTGAGTTCAGCTTCCTAACAGCCTGGTGGATGAAGCTGTCCTTCAGTCTATTAGCTTTTAGTTTATAATTGTTGTTCAGTTAGGTACACTCTAAAAAAATATACATATGTAGAAACACTGAAAAGCTACTAGTCCTTAAAGTTGTAAGCCTGTTACCTTAAAAGACAAAATCAATGTGGAATCTAAAACACAGGTAAAACACCTGTGAAAAATATGGATTGTTTCTTCATATTACCAGTACATTGTATTCTATTTTACAGACCTTTGTAGCATTATTCGTTCCTTATTGGTAATAAGTACAGTAGAAGTTGTAGTAATAGTCAAATTTAGATATTGGGTAGGGTTAGGGAATCTTTAATATGGTCAAGCAGAATAAGGCATTAAAATGGCATGAAGAAGGTCATTAATAGGCTTTATTAGCTCTAATAAACAGCCAATATGCTACTAATATGCATGTATCAATATGCATGCAAGTTAAAAGTGAACGGTGTTCAAAAGTATATAATATGACAACAAAAATACCTTAATTTTTAAAGGTCATATCTGGTAGAAATGGGTAAAGACAGCACACTTTTACTTTTTAAAATGTAAACAATTATTATACCTCTTCAAATTATAATAACTTCAAATTATTTTGATAAAACAGGTTGTACAAGTTCTGTTAAACAGGTTGCATTGCATAGCAAATGTGGTAATAAAACACCAACAATGAAAACAACTTGCTAGGTTAATTGCCTTAAGTATCGATATAGAATTAAAAAAAAAGAAAAGCTAAGACTAGAGTGGAATTGAAAAAAAAGACATATTTATATGAATACTGCATATATAAATAACCTTTGATTGGTGATGTGTTTTGCAGGTGGATAAGATCATCTCATTCTTCTGGAGGACAAGCAGCCGTTCATTACCTGCAGTGAATCGGAGTCAGACAGAGGCATCAGAGAACAAAAGTATGGGGAACATCCAGCTTCAGCTCATTATGTTTAGTAGATGTTTTGCACATAGTCACTTAGTGGAGACACTTGACTGAATTGGTTCTCATTAACTGAAAGACTGGTCCATCTTTTGATTTTAAAATAATGAAATCATTCTATAATTTATTGCAGTCATACCTGTTTAGATCCTGAAACTGCAACATAATATTGAAGTTGTAGTAATTTACTACTTAATTATTTCTTTATACAAATTCGTGGTCTTATTGTTCACAATTCATCCGTGTATTTTAATAGCGATAAAACATTGGCTTTTAATAAAAAGCATTCATTTGCTTTTCTCAGATGACGTCCCAGTCACAAAACCTCCTCTAATATTGGTGTCTGAGCTCCGGGAGCCGAGCAGTCCTGAACAAACACATTCAGCTCATTCTGGTATGAAACTCCCAATCCTACTTTTTTAATGGATAATCAACTCAAGTTTTTATGATCTTGATGTTATTTAATCATTGTTTTGCTCTCTTATTTCAGATCATCCTCACATCCCCCCACAGTACTGCTCAAGTTCATTCACTGACCCTGAGGAAAATGCCAAAGTGGACAGGATCAACATCATTGTCAAATGTGCTGGAAAGACTATGGAAGTAGATGTGTTCCCACTGGAAAGAATCTCCGTTTTACTAAAGCAGGCCTGTGAATGGGCTGGGAAGAAACCAGAGAAAATGTCGCTGGTTTATGAAGGTAAACAAAGCATTCATTCATTGTTCTTGAGGCTGATTTGATGCAGATCATGTTATTTGTAATGAGTCATGATATGGATTGTCATGGAAATATGACCCAAAAAAGCAAAAACTAACAACTTTTATGTATTACAAACTTTAGTTTGATAAGTGTGCCTGCAAATCATTAATTGCTAACCTTATTTGTTTTTAGGAAATCGACTGGATGTGAACATGACAGTGAGACACTATGGACTACGAGGAGGAACCACTGTACATTTGATTCATGCCTAATCATGTCTCACAAACAAGTTCTGTGATAACACAAGTACACTACATTAAATATTGTAAAAATAAATTACTATTAAAATAGTTATTCAGTGATGTCCTTTAAAAGTGTATTTTCGTTTATTGTTAAAAATATAGCCATTGCTGATTAGTTTTAAGTGTTTGTAAATATATTGTCCAATTAAATTAAAGTTTACACTGTTCCCTCTGTAATATTATTTTAATGACTTTTTTAATATATGAAATATATTTTAAAAGCACTATATAAAATAAAACTGACATCACTCAAGAGCAACACTGACTCACATACTTTGAGTTCAGTAGCCTATTTTTTTAATTTAAAATAGGACTTTATAGCTGAGAGCTACGGTGGCCGAGAAAGATCAACACGCTGAAACACATGCACATGCAAACTGAAAAAACACCAGCAAATGAAGAAAACATCTTCATTAGTTTGACTACACAAGTGCACATCCTCACAAAGCATGCATATAACGAAAATCGCTGCAAATCCTCACAGCACATGCACATTAAGAAACAATTAATGAAGCATTGCAAATTTATTTTCATTAACTTTGAAATTATATTTAGCTGAGGATATTAAAGTTAGCCATCTTAAGTAATGTTTTACATTTAATCATGTAATTATTCAGCTTATTTAGGCTAATAATATCCAAAAGATAAAGGAATCTTGCAATCAGGGTGTTAAAAAAAAACCCCACCTTTCAGTTCACCAACAACTCCACTGACCAGTAGCAAATCCCACAATAAGTAAATCCCAGCCAGGTCTGACACTTTTTGAGGTTTCCTCGAAACATTTCCATTGTGGTCAGTGCTATTTGTAGCAGGATTTGCAGCGTTTCTTAATTTGCATGTGTTGTTAAGGATTTGTAGCGCGTTTTGTTATATACATGTGTTGTGATGGATTTGTAGCACGTTTCATTTATATGCATGTGTTGTGATGATTTTCAGAGCGTTTCGTTATATGCATGTGTTGTGAAGGATTTGTAGTGCGTTTCGTTATATGCATGTGTTGTGAAGGATTTGTAGTGCGTTTCGTTATATGCATGTGTTGTGAAGGATTTGAAGCGCGTTTCGTTATATGCATGTGTTGTGATGATTTGCAGAACGTTTCGTTATATGCATGTGCTGTGATGGATTTGCAGCACGTTTCGTTATATTCATGTGTATTGAAGGATTTGCAGCACGTTTCGTTATATGCATGTGTTGTGTTGGATTTGCAGCACGTTTCGTTATATGCATGTGTATTGAAGGATTTGCAGCACGTTTCGTTATATGCATGTGTTGTGATTATTTGCAGTGCGTTAATATTTTAATATTAGTGTAAAGGTCTACCAATGACATTTATATGAATTTATAAGACACTAACTAATGACACAACACAAAAAATATGTGGACATGAATTCTAAATTGTTTTTTATTGATGAGCTCCTTATGTATAACATATACATACGCACGCACGCGCACACACACACACACACACACACAAATACATAAATATATAGAATAATAAAAAATCCTCTGAATCAATCTCAGCTCAAGGTCCAGAGGTTAAACATGCTCCTGGAAGTCTAAAATATAAATATTTACTTTGATTTCATATAAAGTCTCAGGTTTCCAAGCAAACTAGTGATATCGCTAGCTATTAATAGTATAAATATAAAATCAGTTCACAGTTTCATGTTAAGCTATAAAGTACTTATAATCAAGTTAATAATAAACTTAATCTTTGTAAATAAGTTACGTTAGTAAAATTATAGAGAGATGGTTTAGCTCCATCACTACTCCTGGCAGTCTGAAACTTTTCAAAGTGCTCACTGTATATATTTTACTCAACACAATTTAGTTTATGATACAAAGTACAATATAAGTTAAAATTTAATAACAATTCAGTTAAACTTTGATTTCTTATAAAGTCTCCGCCTTCCCAGCTAACTAGTGATATTGCTAGCTATTAATAGTCTGACACTGGTGACTAATTAAGCTGCTTCTTGCATCAGATCAAGGCTGCATCTCATTGCTAATTTGACTTGATCTGTGTTCGACACCATAGATCATGACATACTCATAGATAGATTACAAAACTATACAGGTATTCAAGGACAGGCTCTAAGATGGTTTAGATCTTACCTGTCTAATCACTACCATTTTGTTTATTTAAATGGGGCGTCATCTCATTTATCACCAGTAAAATGGAGTGCCACAAGGATCTGTCATAAGTCCTCTGCTATTTTCAATAAATGTGTCCCCTTGGTAATATTATTAGAAAATACGGGATTAGTTTCCACTCAAAGCTGAGCATCAACCCAGTGAACTGACTCTCACACTCTCCACATCCGTCATTTACCGTACTTTGCGTAAGGTGAATGCACGGAAAGCAGCTGGCCCTGACGAAATACCTGGTCGTGTGCTTAAAGCCTGTGCGAAGCAACTGGCTGAGGTCTTCATGGACATTTTCAATCTGTCCCTGGCCCAAACAACTGTCCCCACAATCTTCAAAAACCTCCACCATCATACCAGTACAGAAACACTCCACTGCCTAGGTCCCTAACGACTTCCATCCTGTTACCAAGTGCTTTGAGAAACTGGTTGCATCCCACTTAAAAATCTGTCTGCCTGCTACACTAGACCCACTCCAAATTGCCTATCGTCTCAACGGCACTTCACTCTGCCCTCACCCACCTGGACAGTCTAAACACACATGTGAGAATGCTTTTCATTGATTTCAGTTCTGCATTTAATACAGTAATCCCCTCCAAGCTGATCTCCAAGCTCAGCCAGCTTGGAATCAGCACACCCAATCTGCAACTGGATTCTAGACTTTCTGACTAACAGACCTCAGTCTGCTAAGTTAGATAACCTCTCACCCTCCATAATCACCCTGAGCACTGGCGTGCCACAGGGCTGCATACTGACCCCTCTCCTGTACTCCCTCTTCGCCATGACTGCGTTCCTGTTTATGGCTCCAACACCATAATCAAATTTGCCGATGACACCTTGGTGGTAAGTTTGATCAAGGATGATGATGAGTCAGCCTACAGGGATGAGGTGCAGCACCTGGCTGTGTGGTGTGCAACCAACAATATGGAACTAAACATCCAGAAGACAAAGGAGATCATTGTGGTATTCAGGTGGACTAGGAGTCATGCACACACACCCACCTACATCAATGGAGCTGTAGTGGAGCGTGTGTCGAGTTTCAAGTTCCTTGGCATCAACATCTCTGATGACCTCACCTGGTCCCATAACACCTCCACCCTGGTCAAAAAGGCACAGCAGTACCTGAGTCCCAGGATCCTTGCTGAATTCTACCGCTGTACCATTGAGAGCATACTCACAAACTGCATCTCAGTATGGTACAGCTATTGCGCTGCATTTGAACACAAAGCACTCCAGCGGGTGGTGAAAACTGCTCAACGGATCACCGGCACCCAGTTAATATCCATCGAGAACATTTATCAGAAGCGCTGTCTGGGCAGGGCAAGAAACATCATCAAGGATGCCTCTCACCCTAACCATGGACTTTTCACCCTCCTTCCATTGGGCAGGAGCCTACACTCTCGCACTGCTTTATTACTGCACTGGTCACAGTACTTTACATACATACATATGCACTACTCATATTTTGCACAGACTGCACATTGTTAAACCTATTACACTATAAACTGTCTAAAGTTGTTACTGTACAAAGCACAGTAAACTATTTCTATAAAAATATCATTGCACTACTGTTATTTTGCATAGAATAAATCGTTTAACAATGCTTTTGCACACTCATCCAACTGTATTTATTACCACAGTTCTCATGTTGTTGTTGTTCATAATGTGTATATATAATGCAACATTGCTCTGTTCATAATGTACATACAATCCCTACATTGCATTCATATTTATATTCTGTATATACTCTGCTCAATACTGTATATAGCAACTCCACTGTACATTCTGTAAATCATAGCTTCACTTACTCTGCAATTTTATGTACAGTATATAAAACACTATATTCTTGCACTTCTGGTTAGATGCTAACTGCATTTTATTAGCTCTGTACTTGTACTCTGCATAATGACAATAAAGTTGAATCTAATCTAAACTAATCTAATCTAATCTAATGGGACCAGATGAAACTTCTAAATTTTCTAAACTAACTGTGTTAAAAATGTAAAAGGTTGGACGACCAATATCAAATGTAACTGACAAGCCTTTATGGATGCAGTAAAACTTACAGTTACATTGGTAAAATATTATGCACTGATACAGTGCACAGTAAAAATATAGTAAAAGTGATATGTAATTTCAAAAAGTACATGTAGTACAACTTGTAGTAAAGTGAATAATATAAAAAGTGAGTAACACAACATAAGTGATATGATTGATGTACAGTAGCACAAATAAATAAATAACAATATATGAATAATAGCAAGAAGAATATGTAATATCAAGGGTTGAATACAAAATAGACAACAAACAAGAATAAATTAATAGTAAATTATAAAGTAAAATAATCGTTGTGACGAGAGGGGCGGGGCCGAGAGCCGTGGGAATGGAGCGAGGCCAGTGGAGTGATTGGAAATGAGCGACACCTGCTCAATTCACTGGTCTCACGTCCCACGGAGGAGATTGGAAGGATAAAAAAACAGGAGCGACGACAGTGAAGGACGAGAGATGACCAGGCCTGGATTTTTGTTTTTTGTTTGGTTTGTGCACGACAGTCGTCGAATTCTGAACGGCGGACACCTGCCGGTTGCCCAACACAGGGTGGCGAAGGAGTGTCGTGCCGTCCACCGAGGGCCTTCCAGTGCCGCCGCCAGGCACCGCAGAGGAGTTCACCCAGCTGGTGAAGGGCCGAGCGCCAGCATGTCTGGGAACCTTTTTTTTTTCTCCTCTCTCCCCTCTCTCATCTCTGTCACTCCTCAGCCTTCCATCTCCTTTTCACTGACCTCATCTGTCCTACCCCCAGGTTCCCGCAGGTCACCATGAATTCGAGGGGGGGGGGGGGGGGGGTTGAGCGCAGTCTTGGGAGTAATTGGTTGTGAGTGTAGGAGGACCTGGCAAATCTGTGACAGTATCCCCTCCCCCGAAGGTCAGCTCCTGATGACTGCTGAGATCTCTGATGCCGGGGAGGACCAACTGGACAACCCAGCGGAGCATTTGGCGTGTCAGGGATGGTGCCTTCCTCACTCCACTCTATATGACAGACGAAGACCCTTTTAGGGAGGATGGTTTCAGGAGGTGAGGTGTCATCCTCTGAGGAAAACCGTCTATACAGGGCATCCGCCCTCAATCACAGGAAGCCGGAAGCCTTCTGAATGAAAGAGCCTATCGCTAATCTGTAAAGTCATCGCATCACTGCAGCTGCCGTTAGAAGTGTCCCAGTTGCTGTAGAAACAGTCAGCGCTCTGAGACATCCTCTTAGGATTGTGCTTGCACACTGACTGATCTAGCCTGATAAATAAGCTTTTTATAAAGCTATTTGAGCAAAAGTAACAACATTTATAACACAGTTGTTGTCATATTTTTTGGGCGATATCAAATATGAAATTTAATCCTAAACTTAGAGAACAGATTTGAAGAAACTGATGTTTCCCCATTCAAAGAAACAGGAGCTGCACTTGGATGCCAGAGAGGCATTTCAAAGATGGCCGCCAAGTGACATGATTTGTCTTAAAGAGACTTTGGTTGCACTGCGTGAGGCCAATGGTAGTCTAACCAGATACTGACTGAAATTCTTTCCTTACACTTAATTCCTTACACTTATATAGTGTTTTTCTGGGCATTCAAATATATATTTAATGGGAAAAGCATCAATAATCTACGTTTTGCTAAAGGAAGCATGTGAAAGGAAAAGGAAAAAAGCCAAAGAGACTGACTCTCTCTCTGAGGAAAATATATATACTTAATGTTGTATTTAACATGGAACTTTACTTCAGTGATCAATATTACAGTACAGAAGCAACAGGGTGTTAAGATGAAATGCATATGGCTACTGCATGTCTGGAGGTGAGGCATACCAGTCATATGTAAACGCTGCATTATTTGGAAATGACTTACTGTTGAAATCTTGCAATGTATAAATCATTACAATACAATTTTTGCCTGTTCCTCAGACAAACCTACAGGTTTCATACAGAGAGTATTGAAGCCTGTTGTAGACACACAAGTCATTTATTAACAGCCTTTTATTGTGCTTTTATTGAGTGATGTGGTGGACACAATAAACTATCATTTCATGGAAATGATCTGTGATCTTTTTGGAACTAAAAACTTACATCTTGCAAGTGACCGCTTTAGAACATATGGAATACATTTGTTTAGGGATTTAGTGATGGCTTTCAGTGATGACAGATTTGTCTTCAGTTTTCTAAAAGGGTATTTTTTAAGGAAAGTTTGCTATATCCTTGACAAAGGGAAAGTGAAAGTAGATTTTGTGTGGTATAAATATGCTGCAGATCTGTAGCAGTGAACATTAAGAGCCAAGCCACGGTGTGGAAACGATCAGAGACATGGACATGATATACAGCTATGTATCCTCTCAGGTAAGTTACTTCAATTTCATTTAGAAAAATTGAAGTATTCTTTATACAGGATTTAAGTATGGCGAAGTGTGTAAAACAGCACTGAGAGTATCTAGTGGAGGCAAAAGCATGATCAGATTAACTAAAGTGTTAACATTTTTTACCTTTGACTTACAAAATAAAGCTAACTGAAGTAACAGAAATTATAAAACTTTAGATTAGGGAACACTTATTTAGTATAAACTATGAGTTTTCCCTCAATATACTCAATTTGTTCCTTATTGCTAATAAGTATGGTATTTGTAGTAATAGTTAAATTTTGATATTGGGTAGGGTTAGGGAATCTTTAATATGGTCAAGCAGAATAAGGCATTAAAATGGCATGAAGAAAGTCATTAATAGGCTTTATTAGCTCTAATAAACAGCCAATACGCTACTAATATCCATTTTAACAAGCAGTTAGTTAAAAGTGAATGGTGTTCCCTTATCTGTTACCAAAAAGTATATAATATGACAACAAAATACCCTAATTTTTAAAGGTCATATCAGGAAGAAATAGGTAAAAACCGCACATTTTTACAATGTAAACCTCTTTTTTACATATTTAAACCTCTTCTAATTATAACTCCCAATGATTTTAATAAGGAAAACAGGTTGTACAAGTTCTGTCAAACAGGTCCTGTTGCATAGTAATGCGCTAAAAAAACACCAACAATGAAAACCACTTACTAGGTTAGTCAATTACCTTTAAAAGTCCATAGATATAAAAAAAAATAGAAAAGCTAGACTAGAGTGTATTTTAACAACATTTTCCTTTACATGAATACTCTGTATATTTAGATAACCTTTGATTGGTGATGTGTTTTGCAGGTGGATAGGTTCATCTCATTCTTCTGGAGGACAAGCAGCAGTTCATCACCTGCAAACAATTGGGATGAGAATGAGAATCAGACAGAGGCATCAGAGAACAAAAGTATGGGGAACATCCAGCTTCAGCTCATTATGTTTAGTAGATGTTTTGCACATAGTCACTTGGTGGAGACACTTGACTGAATTGGTTCTCATTAACTGAAACCCCTGTCCATCTTTTGATTTTAAATAGTGGTGAATGAAATCATTCTATAATTTATTGCAGTCATATCTGTTTAGATCCTGAAACTGCAACATAATATTGAAGTTGTAGTAATTGACTACTTAATTACTTCTTTATACACATTCGTGGTCTATTGTTTACAATTCATCCGTGTATTTTAATACTGATAAAACAGGTTTGGCTTTTAATAAAAAGCATCAATTTGCTTTTCTCAGATGACGTGCCAGTCACAAAACCTCCTCTCATATTGGTGTCTGAGCTCCAGGAGCCGAGCAGTCCTGAACAAACACATTCAGCTCATTCTGGTATGAAACGCCTACTTTATAACTCTAACCCTATACAATCAATTCCCAATGGATAAAATCAACTCAGGTTTTTATGATCTTGATCATTATTTAATCATTGTTTTGCTCTCTTATTTCAGATCATCCTCACATCCCCCCACAGTACTGCTCAAGTTCATTCACTGACCCTGAGGAAAATGCTAAAGTGGACAGGATCAACATCATTGTCAAATGTGCTGGAAAGACTGTGGAAGTAGATGTGTTCCCACTGGAAAGAATCTCCGTTTTACTAAAGCAGGCCTGTGAATGGGCTGGGAAGAAACCAGAGAAAATGTCACTGGTTTATGAAGGTAAACAAAGCATTCATTCATTGAATCATTGTTCTTGAGGCTGATTTGATGCAGATCATGTCATTTGTAATGAGTCATGATATGGATTGTCATGGAAATATGACCCAAAAAAGCAACAACTAACAACTTTTATATATTAAAAACTACAAACTAGTTTGATAAGTGTGCCTGCAAATCATTAATTGCTAACCTTATTTATTTTTAGGAAATCGACTGGATGTGAACATGACAGTGAGTCACTATGGACTACGAGGAGGAACCACTGTACATTTGATTCATGCCTAATCATGTCTCACAAACAAGTTCTGTGATAACACCCCAATTGTAAGTCGCTTTGGATAAAAGCGATTGCAAAATTACTAAATGTAAATGTAACACATAAGTACACTAGAACAAATCTTGTAAAAATGCTACGTTTTATGCTTTATATTTGTATATATATATATTGTCAAATTAAATTAAAGTTTACTCTGTTTCCCTCTGTAATATTATTTTAATGGCAGTATTTATTTATTTATTTTAAATATGAAACAGATTTAAAAAAAAAACTATCACTCAAGAGCAACACTGACTCACATACTATAAGTTCAGAAGCCTATTTTTTTGATGTTGAAGTCTTTTATTTTTTTTTATTTTTTTTTAAGCTGTACATGTGGAAAGTGCAGTTTGATGACAACATCGCATGTTGTTTACTTGATGTGCTTACGCGCCGATAGCTAAGTTAACAACACAGAGATATTTGAAGCAGTTTTACTCACTGCCTGCGGTTCCAGCACACGATCGTGACCCTTTTTCTTTGCAACTGCATTATCCTTAAGAAATAAATGATGTGCAAATTCGGCGTCAAACTGGTCCTTGTTTGTAAAACAAGCATCTTCGAAATGCAGGGAACAAACACAAACACTTGCACAACTCCGTTGATGCTCTGTAAAAATAAACACCATCCACTGGTCCCTTAATGCTGTTTCTCTTTTGGTAATCTGTGCAGGGTTGTCTTTCCCTGGCAACCAAAAACACACTTCTTTTGTGACATTTCGCGACGCTCTCGCTCTGATCAGTGAAGTCTGTTGTGCTCTCATTGCTCTGCTATAGGGGAGCGCGCTCTTCCGGCAGAAGTGCGTCAGGAACCATATAATGAAATTCCGCTCCATCTAACGTCACACAGAGCCATACTCGAAAAAAACTTTCAGAAACTTGTGACAAACCAGAAGGAGTATTTACTCCTTCAAACGTACAACTTCATTTTTGAAACTTTGTCCATGTTTAGCATGGGAATCCAACTCTTTAACAGTGTAAAAAACTCAGTATGCATTAAATAGCATTTCACCCCCCCTTTAATAAAAAATAATAATCATTATTACAACATCAAGAGCGATAATAAACAACGATTTTGTCATGATATTGCAGCTGGACTTACTAATGAGTTCCTGTGTTTTTCATTTCTACGCGATTTACAATATGTAGTTTTTGTGCAAAGACACATACAGTACATGACCAGCATTAAACAGCCTGTCTAAATAATTTAAAATACAGTCCATAGTATTTTGATTGACTGAAGAAACTGGTTATATTTAAATAAAAATTAATTAATAATTCCTAACATTTATATAGCTCTTTTCCGGGCAATCAAAGCGCTTAACATTGAAGGGGGAATCTCCTCAACCATCACCAGTATGCAGCATACTTGGTGTCTGAAAAAATATAATTGTATTATTTAATGGGAAAATCATGGAGGTGGAAATATTTCCATGGGAAAGAATCTACATTTTGCTAAAGGAAGCATGCAAAAGAAAAAGGACAAAAGCCTAAGAGACTTACTCTGTTTCTTTAAAGTTAAATAGATATACTTAATAT
This sequence comes from Carassius auratus, assembly GCF_003368295.1. NCBI lineage: Eukaryota > Metazoa > Chordata > Actinopteri > Cypriniformes > Cyprinidae > Carassius > Carassius auratus. Next base: position 25,570,548 of record NC_039274.1, read on the forward strand.
TGTGTTTAACATCATACATTACTTTAAATATATTTTTTTAAATAACAAAAAAGATTATTACAGTAGACAATATTACAGTACAGAAGCAACAGGGTGTTAAGATGAAATGTCTGGAGGTGAAGCATACCAGTCATATGTAAACGCTGCATTATTTGGAAATGACTTGCTGTTGAAATCATGCAATGTATAAATCATCACAATACAATTTTGGCCTGTTCCTAAGACAAACCTACAGGTATTATACAGAGAGTATTGAACCCTATTGTAAACATGAGTCATTTATTAAAAGCCTTTTATGGTGCTTTTATTGAGTGATGTGGTGTAATCTGCCTGCATAAAAACACTTTGACTTTTGACTTTGACTTAAACTATCTATAAACGCTTGCAAGTGACTTCTCTTTAGGACATATATGGAATACATTTGTTTAGACATTTGGTGATGGCTTTCAGTGGTGACAGATTTCAGTATTGTAGAAGAGTATTTCGAAGGGAAAATTTGCTATAACACAAAATCTTTCACAAAGGAAAAGTGAAAGTAGATGTGGTGTGTTATGTCCTGAGACTTATTTTATCAGTGATTTACTCTATGTACTTTGTTGTGTTTGTTTTTGTCCCCTTATCTGCTGCTTCCATTCTCATGGAGGTGATTGGGTACACCTGTTGCTAATTTGCTGCCCATAAACCTCAGCTAAACTGATTGGCTGCATCCAGGAGAAAGCCAGTATATAAAGCAATCATTGCCAGACTGTAAAAGGTGTGGGATGAATATGCTGCAGATCTGTAGTGGTGAATATTGAGAGCCAAGCCACGGTGTGGAAGTGATCAGAGACATGGACATGATATACAGCTATGTTTTCTCTCTGGTAATTTAATTTAGTTAGTAGTATTCTTTATATTGCATTTAACTATGGCAAAGTGTGTAAACTTTTTACCTTTTAGCTTACAAAATAAAGCTTAACATGGGTGATAAACCTTTAGATTAGGGAGTTTATTCACTAACTATGAGTTTTCCCTCAGACTCCTAATTTGTTCCTTTTTATTACCATATTAAGTATGGTTGTAGTAACTAAGTTTGGATATTTGGTAAGGTTAGGAAGTCTTTAATATGGTCAAGTGGAGTATGCCATTAAACTAGAATGAGGGTAATCATTAATGGACATTATTAGCTCTTATAAACCGCCAATATGCTAATATACATGTTAAGTAAATGTTGTTCCCTAAAGGTCGTATAGAAACGGGTAAACACAGCACATTTAAATTTTTTACAATGTAAACCATATTTAAACTTCAAATTAAAATTTCCAATGATGAGGAAAACCGGTTGTACAAGTTGTTAAACGGGTCGCGTTGCATCGTGAATGCGGCAATAAAACCCCAACAATTAAACACTTGCTAGGTTAAAAACTAGACCCACAGTGGGTTTTAAAAAAAACTCACTTACACGAATATTAGTTTGAAATGACCTTTGACTAGTGATTGTGCTCTGCAGGTGGATAAGATCAGCTCGATCTTCTGGAAGACAAGCAACAGTTCATCACCTGCAAACAGTGGGACCGTGAATCAGACCGAGCCATCAGAGAACAAAAGTATGGGGAACATCCAGCTTCAGCTCATTGGCCGTTTTGTACATACTCTTAGTGGATACAAGGGCGTGGCGATATACTATCTAACAATGATCATGTGCATCTAGTCCGTAAATCTGTTTCCGTGATTACCGCTAAATCACCATCACCTGCTTTCAAATGGAGCGGCACTTAATAGACTTTCCCCTGATATCCACCGCACACATCTGCGGCTCTGACGCGGCTACCAGAGCTGATGGCGGACACTCTTGTCAGTGCCTCGGTTTACACCAGACGCGCTGTGGCACTTTTCAAAAGCGTCTTCGAAGCTCTCTGCTAAAGATAGGCGTCTAGGATATGTTTGACACGCCGCGTCCAAACCAGCAAATACAAAATGGAAGTAAAAAAAAAAAAAAAAGATTTCCAATCTATTTCACATTACTATATTCTTGTTAGGAGGCCAGAAATGGATGACGAGAGGTTCGTACTCAAAGTTGAAAACGTCAAATTGACACCCCATCCTTTTAACAAGGACGATTTAAAAAGAAAATTGGTATGGAGATTAATTGTAGGAGTGGAATAAACCAAATTAAACCGGACAAAACATTAACATTAAGTCAACCATGTTGGAACACACCGAAATCAAGAAAGGCAATGTTGGACCATAAAGTGTTGGACTGCAGGAATCACGTGGTCTCGCGAATGCTACCGCTGCGCTTCAGATCCGCTTCTGATGTGAGTTGGCACCGCGTGGAGGACTCCACAAAACCTCATCGGACCCTAATGCGCCGCAGACGCGTGCAGTGGATATCAGGGGAGGGCCATAGATCACTGACAAGCTATGTAATATCGCGTTCATTATTGATACGCTGGAAACCCCTGGCCTTTTTTTATGGTATTAACTTATTGCGGTCGTGTGTGTGTTAAGATCCAAAAACTGCAACACCATATTTAAGTTGTAGTAAATTAACCATTAAATTTCTTAATACACATTCATGGTCCTTTTGTAAACAATTCATCCTTGTATTTTAATACACATAAAACAAAACAAGTTCTGCTTCTAACAAAGCATTAATTTGCTTTTCTCAGATGACTACCCAGTCACAAAACCTCACATATTGGTGTCTGAGCTCCAGGAGCCGAGCAGTCCTGAACAAACCCATTCAGCTCATTCTGGTATGAAACTCCTACTTTATAACTCTAACCCTATACAATTAATTCCCGTTGGATAAAATCAACTCAAGTTTGTGATCTTGATGTCATTAAATCATTTGTTTTGCTCCTTATTTCAGATCATCCTCCCATCCCCCCACAGTACTGCTCAAGTTCATTCACTGACCTTAACGACATTTCCAAAGTGGACAGGATCAACATCATTGTCAAACGTGCTGGAAAGACTGTGGAAGTAGATGTGTTCCCACTGGAAAGAATCTCTGTCTTGCTAAATGATGCCTGTGAATGGGCTGGGAAGAAACCAGAGAAAATGTTGCTGGTTTATAAAGGTAAATAAAGCATTCATTCATTGTTCTTGAGGTTGATCTGATGCAGATAATGTTATCTGTTATAGTCATGAAATGGATTGGCATGGAAATATGAACCAGAAGAAACTTGTGTATTACAAACTTTAGTTTGAGTATGCCTGCAAATCATTAATTGCTAACCTGATTTAGGAAATCATCTGGATGTGAACATGACAGTGAGACACTATGGACTACGAGGAGGAGCCACAGTATATTTGATTTATTCCTGATGTCGCACAAGTTTGGCTATAACCCAGCTACACAACATGAAGTGTTGTGTAAATGCTCTTATTACCATTTAGTTTTTTACCGTATTTATTAAGAGTATAAACATTGCTTATTACAGTTGTTTTTATATAGTTTACACTGTTCCTTTTTTTTTTTTAAACACAATAAAACTGACATCACTCCAGAGCAACACTGACTATCACAATACTGAGTTCAGTTGTGTGTTTTTTTTTTTTTTTTTTTTTTTTTTTTTATGTAATATTGGGACGCTTTGTAGCTGAGAACAGTTATAATGCTATCACGTTCTTGGACCAAAAAGTAAATTGAGTTTGTTTAAAAATTGAAACTAGTTGGGAATTTGTTTTGATTCAGGCGCAAGTCAATAGCGTTCTAGTGCAGGTTGTTACGGAGCATTTAATTGGTCAAACACATGGCATGGACACAACTCTTACTAAACTAGCCAACTAGAGGCCATGTCAGGTCCCCAAACTCGTCCTGGAGGGCGGGTGTGTCCTGCAGGGTTTAGCTCTCAATCATGTCTGCAACCGAAAACTTGGACTTTTTCAAGCAATGACTTTGTCGACCTGATCTGACGGCACTACTTGAATTTCTGTACATATTTTACGAGGTGGCTTATTTGTAAACCACACTTCTGCAAAATCGTGCGTATTTTACGAGTTGTGGAATTTGTAAGAATGACCTACACCTTTCCCCGCCCCTAAACCTAACCGACATGGGTTTAGACAAATTGTATAAAATCGTATGAATTAGCCACCTCGTAAAATACGTACGAATTGCTCATGAGATAGCATTGGACTTTTGCCGGCAGAATTTTTGCGTTAAAGAACCTAATGAAACTGATTTTGGATGGGCTTCTGAGGCAGAGTAATAGTTTAACGAACTAACATTACAGTGAAATCTAAAACATAGCCTACACCGCAACTTTAGACGCCATCTTTGTTTTTTTGGCTCAACAGTCACAGAATGGAACCAGGCCGCAAGTAAGTCGACCGGAAGTTGAAGTCGGCTGGGTGCCGCCAGGTTAGCAACCCATTGACCTCCCATTAATTTTGGCGTCACTTTGACAGCGAATAACTTTACATGAGGCGTTTACAGACTCCAGTTGTCCATTATTTATTTTTAAAGATACACGACAATGTATAAAGGGCTCCATTACCTTCTTTGTTACATTATGGCCCCGTAGAAACCTTTCTTTTACTGTCTATGGTAGAAATCGTTTTTGTAAAAATAGGCTAACTAATGCCATAACCACTCAACTCTCTGTCATATTACCGTACAGCCAGAAGGAGAAGCTCGCAGGCAATTGACTTAATATGGCGTACTGGCGTTACATTTTAAAATACTATACAAAATATTTAATCAGAATACTTGCTTACTCACGCCAAAGAATTCCCTGCTCAAGCTCGCCATCTCTGCAAGATTAATGATGGCAATTTACATCTGTCAGACAGGTTGCTGACGTCGTCAAGCTTCGTTTGAGTCTGCACGTCAGAAACGGAAGTGCTAAAAATAACTAAAAACGGACTTCACTTTTTTTTTTTATTGTTAACAAATATGTACAGAACAAAACTGTTTGCCAGGGGTACAAACATTAAAATAATTAAGGTTATAAAGAGTATACAGAAAACATATTAGTTTCATAGAAATTTTTCTAGAATAGAATTTGTTTTTAAAGCCTTTGACTGTTTAAGATCATTGATGGTGGTGCTGTAATGGGATAGCTCTTGTGGAAATAGGTTAAATAATGGCTTGCTGTCAGTCTATTTTCTTTTATGACTGTGAAATTTTCCTAAAAATAAAACAAGTTGTACAAAGAAAATCAAGTCCTTTTCCAAATTAATGTCCTCAAAGTAAAGAAGAACGTAAAACGGGGTTCACTTGTCTCAATTGAGTTCCAATGGGGCTGTGTCCATTTCTTTTACCGTCTATGAATGGAACGCACAGGATTGTGGGATCTCAAAGGCAGCGAAGTCGTTTCTATGCTGCTTTCAAAAATCGACCAGATGAAGGCATCTCCGAAGACAGGAAGTGAAGATTGAATTCAGACATGCCTTCCTACCTTGGAATGCGTACTCCGAAGGCAGCATTTTTCAGTTTTCGGGTGCAGCTGGAAGTTTCAATTATAACACCTTGATTAGCTGGTCCAGTTATGTTTGGTTAGGGTTGTAGCTAAATTCTGCAGGACGTCCCGCCCTCTAGTACTGAGATTAGTGATCCCTGGTTTAGATCGTCATGTGAGAACAAGGAGAGAAGAATGATGCATGTTAAAATGTCCAATAACCAAGGCTATTGTTTTTTTAAATGTTTGAAGTCGTTCTTAGATGATCAATGAAATATCTTCTGTTTTAATTCATGAATAAAACTCCGATTATGCTTACTTATATTAGATCGTTGTTGATGAGAATGAATAAAGAATGATAACAACATAATATTAATGATTCACTGATGTAACATGCGCAGAAAGGACAACTGAACGCAGGCGAGAATCGGTGAGTGAATCATTTTGGTGAACTGACTCAGAAGACTCGAGTTATTCGTATGAATCTAAAGTCCCAACCACCACACTCGAAACAAATTTACAGGCGCAAAAACCACGTGGTTAACGCGGAAGTTGTAGCCCCTAAGTAAAAGTGAGGTCGAGCACTCGCTCGCAGAATCAGATCAGCGCCTGCCTGGTTCTGACTGGAGCTTTGGGTTTTGCGCTCCTGGTTCTGGTTCATTTCTGTCGCGTCTTGGAATCTCCGGCAGCAGAAGCCTATTATCCGTGAGAAGAGGTGAGTATTTCAAGCCATTTCCTTTTAAAATGATCAATGTCGTGTACGTTTTTGCACGACTATTAGAAGAGGTCTCGAGAAGATCCATGCATTGTGTTATTCTGTCTGTCTCTTTTCACTCGTTCTGCTTAAAAATGCCTCTAAAGTCGGTATTTTAGTTTTTGGTGTAACGTAACTGATTTACAGTCGTGCAAATCTAAAATCCCATAGATCAATCTGCAGGCATTGCTTTCTCAACACGAGGCAGGACTTGAAGGCTTCATCAAGCTCTTTTGTAATGCAACAGGCTGAAAGGCGTTGACTTTAAAGGAGCTGAAAAAGAGATTTATAGGATGCATTTGAAATGAGAACACTTGCATGGGACATAGCTACTATCTGTCAAGCTTCCCAAAGTCATTTGGCTCAGGAAAATACAATTAGTGAAGAATGCATGACGGCAAGCCACAGCAGATTCTCCTGCAGAATTTCATGGCTTTTAGGATTGAGATGCATGTTAAAAATGTTTTGCTTTATAGGGTTATAGCCTATAAATTTCCTTTTAGAGCAATCCATATGAGACATTGACCCAGTTTTACCCCCCTCTCTCTGTCTGTGGCATGTTGTTATTATTACAGACTGGAACTGGTTCATATCTGTTGCGCCACTTCAGTTGTCACTTCAGCCAAAGTGTGTGATGTAGAGATGGAGGGGAAATCTGGGGGTTTGACATTAGATTTCTGGTCATGTTGTATAGTAGAGAAAACAAGGAAATATTACATGAGCAATTGTCCAATATTTATGCACTTCTCACTCTAATTTAACCATTTGTGAAAGTAAATCGAGAAATGTAGGACAGAGAAAGAGAATTAAAGAGCGGGTTATTGAGGGCACACCCAACCACAACTGTTTTATTTTTTTGACTGAAATTAACAGTATTGAATGTTCTATCCACCCTGTATCTTCATATCTTCAGCTTTAATTGGGCCTGATATAATATTAATTTAAATGGACTGTTTGAGAAAAGGGCAGCAGGTGTATTTTGTGGAGAGTGGAATTAGCAACCACACCCTTTAAAAAGTGGAAAGTAGTTATTATACTTGGTGCAGAAAAATTAGTTATAGCATTTGGTGATCATAAAATGGTTATTGAATTTGGTGCAAAACATTTTTTGATTGCATCAGACAATATTTATTGCCTGTGGTGCACAAATTAGTTATTGTTGCACAAAAAATAGTTGTAGCATTTGGTGCACAAAAAATGGTTATTGCATTTGGTGCACAAAAAATGGTAATTGCATTTGGTGCGACACATTTTTGATTGCATTTATGCACAAATTAGTTTTTGGTGCAAGGAAAAACAGTTAAAGTTTTTGGTGCACAAATAATTAGTTATTGCATTTGATGCACAAAAAAAAAAAAAGGTTTCAGCATTCGCTGCACTAAAAATAGGTTTAGTTATTGGATTTGGTCCACAAAAATAAACTGTTATAGCACAAAATTGATCTTCTATGATGCTAGAGTATTCTGAGTGGATGCTAGGTGGTTACTTGCTGGCTAAAAGAGCCCATCCACAAGTCCCATGATGGTTTTGTCTGTTTAATGCATACAGTTAGGGGTTTGTTCAGCTCACTCATCCTAAGCATGAGCAAAAGAAATAGTGATGCTCTTTGAAAAAGCACCACTTGTGCCTGTTCTACCGCATACCCTCTGCAATTTCTTTATCATTCATTATTAGGATAGAGAGGCAGGAAAATTGCTACTGTTGAGTGTTCTGTTGAAATCAGAATAGCAACGAGAATGTTTTGCTTTCATGTTGCAGTGCTGAATGACTGCTGCGATTTATGATCTCCACTTAATGATGTCATCAAGCTTTCTCCTCACCGATGTGCATTTAACATCTGACACCCTGCTCTTGCAGTACATCTTTAATTTGACAGTAAAGTGTTGGATGGGCTTTACTGAACAAGCTGGTTTAACTCTCTCTTGCAGTAGGTGCTAGTGATTAGGCAATGTCTCAATGAATGAATGTGTTTTGTAGCTCCCCAGTGAATTAGAAAGTCCCTGCATATTCCTTCATCCTGGTTCTGACGCTTCTCTAATGAGTTTCAGAAAGAGAGATCAGATAAAAGAAGAGTCACCGTCCCGAGGGAAAAACAAGAGCGATTTAAAAACAAAGACTGGAACATAAAAATGCTGACTTTGCAAACTGCAACTAAGAGAGCGAAGTGATCAAGGCACATCTGAATCCACTGCATGCATATTAACATCCGTCTACTGTGATTCCTTCATCTGGTCGGGTTGAGGTCTGGACATGGGCCCCGAGCGGTCTGGTCTCACGGGGTCCGGTATGGGCTGGGGTCTCATTACTCTGTCTTGGTGTGGATCTGGGACTTGGCTTATAGTTTACAACAAGACCACAGTCTGTTTCCAGTGTATAAAGCTGATAATAACCTCAAACATTTCTGGCATGTAAGCTTCAGCATTAGAGTAAGATATTTCATCTATATAAATACTTTTTCCCCCCATATCAGCTCTTTCTGTATTTCTCACACTGTCGTCTTCTGGCTATTGATTCCTTTTTTTTGTGGTTCTCTTTCTGTGTTCCTCAGGATTGTTTCGAGGTCAGATGTCATCTACGATGAGGCCGTAACAACAGCTTTACCGGAGTTTGATCCTGATTGTTACCAGAATGGCCACTGCTAAGAAAGGTACGTCTCTTTCTCTTTTCCACCCTCACAATCAAAGTTGACTTTTTTTTTTACGTTTATAATTGTCAAAAATATCAACTATTTCCTCTTCCTTTTTGGCGAAAACAAACTTTCTTCCTCTTTAATTTGTCACATAATATATATATATATATATATACACACACACTATAGAAGGATACAGACATGAACATTATCAATAATTATTAGTGGTGCTTATATGCTATTGTTCTTATATTTAGTTATATGCATATTTCCTGTTTGTTTATTATTATTATATTTTTGTTCAAAAGTAAGGATTTTCAGTCAGATATTTATTTTTACAAATTAAGGCTTTTATTTAGCAGGGATGCATCAAATTAATCAAAACTGACAGTAAAGACTTTTACAATGTTAGACAATATTATTATTTAATATTTAAATGTTATTTTGAACTTTACATTTTTTTTTAAAAAGTCCCGAAAAAAGCAGCAAACCAGTGTGTTAGAAGGATTTCTGAAGGATCATGTGACACTGATGCTGAAAATTCAGCATTGCATGAATACATTTAATTTTTTAAATAGTAAATTGTAATATTTCACAAAAATCTTGAATTTACTATATTTTTAATCAAATAAATGCAGTCTTGATGAACATAAGTCTTTCAAAAACATAAAATGAACTGAATAAAACTATAACAACCTTTTTACAAAAGGAGTTGAATATGTTTTTTCAGAATAATCCCAGTAAGCTGACTTTTAAACTTTTTTTTTTTTTTTTTATGTCAATCTTCTTATGAGTTTTGACAACCTGCTGCTTTTTCCTTCTCAGGAATGAGACTTCGAGGATGATTTTAATAAAGCATAAACCGTAATGAATTCTTGCTCAGTCGGCGGTGACTCAGCAGTTGCAAAACAAGTGGGCTGTTTCTTATTATCAGGAAATGTGCAAGAGCTTGTGTCTGTTTTCACATCTGTCCGAAAAGCCTTTTCAGAGATGTCGGAAAACTCGGAAAAAAAAAAAAGATTAGGTCTTTCCACTATTTATTGTGGTTATCAATCCAGAACATCTATGTTTTCTTCAGCTCCGACAGCTGTGCAACATTCACAGAGCATCTTTCGAGCCCTGGCTTTGTGTCGTTGCATGCTGAAGCACGAAACTGAACCCAGAACTGCTTTTTGGAAATGCTCCTTTCCATGGGCCGGTTCTCAGGGGCCAGATTTCTCATTGTTGCCATGGTTACAGTGTGAAGTTTTAGATGAGGTTCATAAAATGCGGTGCCTCTACTGCACCGCCGGGCATTCGTTTAATAGAGAGCCCGTCTATCTCTGATCCCAGCCAGACTGCAGCATTTCTGATTTGTTTCAAGCAAATAAGACCTAAAGGTGGGGTGAGCTTTATCCAGCCTTATCTAGAAGTGATCCTAGTCACATACGATTTGAATACTCTGTTTCTTATGCTCCAGAATACTGGATCACTTTACCTTTAACAGACTCTCTAAATATAGATCTAAAATTAAAATCTTATACAATTTTGTACATTTTATTCAGGATAGCTTTTATTTTATATTTTACTATGCGTTTTTTATTTATTTATATATATTATTTTATATATGGTTAAATTAGGATAATTGGAGCATTCTTTTTCCCCAGTGATCTCAACAGCAAAAAAAAAAAAGTTTTTATTTTATTTCTTGCAGTTTTTATATTCTTTTTGGTGTACACACCTAGCTTAATTTAGAAGCTTGCTTTAAAAATAAAGCGGTTTATAATTTATTATTATTATTATTATTATTATTATTAATAATAACAACAACAAAAACACTAATAAAATCATTGAATCTTTTTTTTCTTAACCTATTGGCTTATGTAGCATTGCAGGGATGCTAGAGTCTTTTATTATTATTAACTTATGTTTTTTTTTATTGTTAAGCACATTGAGAAGCTTGCTTTAAAATTACATTTTATTATTGTTTACTTTGTATTTTGTGTTCTTGTTTTCTCTGCTCTGTAATAACATTTAGGAGCTTGCTTCAAAAATAAAGTTTGTTTATTTTTGCCAACAAATAATTTGGCACTGGTAAAACATGTACTATATTATTTATAACATTGCATATCAGGACAGTCACTAGTGAAACTTGGTTTCTTGTGGCACCGTCAGCCAGCCAGTCTTTTTAGGCATCTATCAGGCATTTGGGGCTCAGGAAAAAACCCGAAAGTCAAAGACACAGATACATACACTGTTCAGGCTCTGCTGGTGCAGTGATCAATGTAGTGCTCAGAAGTCGCATGTAGCCAGTTTAATTGTAGATCTCCACTTCAGGACAGAGAGTATTTTAAGTGTACAGATGTCATCCAGACCATGAGACTGTGTTTGGCAGGTCTGTCCGTCACGCGTGAGAGTGTTTATAGTGCTCTACATCGGGCAAACAGTTGGAGTCCCATAACCTCTGAAATGAGGCCAATAATGTAGACACAAATGCCGTCCAGTCCCAGCTTACATTGCGTTATGTGTAATTTTATCTCTGTTGCACAAGACTTAGAGCAGCAGGCAAACAGCATCACCACTGACCCTCCAGACTCCTATCATTCTCATATTAGCATTATATAATCATACGCATTTCAAAAAAGTTTTCTTTCTCTTCTTTTCTGCATGTGCTAATCTAGTTTCAAATTAAAACTGGCATTGCACAATGCAAATATAGTTATAGCTCTTATGTGACAAATGGTTTGTAATGTTCTTGATGCTTTAGATCAGGGTTCATCAAATCTTATCCTGGAGGGCCAATGTGCTCCAACCCTGATCAAACTCACCTACCTGTGATTTTCTAATGATCCCAAAGACATTGATTAGCATGCTCAGGTGTGTTTGATTAGGGTTTAAGATGAACTCTGCATGAAAAGTGGATCTCGTGGGTCAGATTTGAGGATCCCTGCTTTAGGTAAAAGCAGTTGCTAAATGCAATATTTACTGAAGCTAGTTTTGAGTGTGAATGTGTTGTATCTTGCAATTGACTCTTCTTTTTTTTTTTTTTTTATTACTCTTGCTACTCTCCCGAGATGTTCCCTGAATTTCACATGTCATTTATTTTTATTCATCGCGCAGGGATCTAAAGAGTCCCTGATGTTATCTACAGTCTGTCTGTCAATGGCTGCCTGTTTAATCTTTATTGTGGCTGCTATTGGCAGCTGTTATTGTTGCTCATACTTTGGTTTAGTGATCTGAATAAACTCTCAACACACATCTTAGATTGTTTGTGTCTGTGCAATCATGTGGTTGTTTGGCATTACTATATAAATCATATATGTATGCTAGAATATGTGAAGTGGGTTTTTGATTTTGAAGGCTAATAAAACTTTAGCTCAAAAACCTTTTAGCCTGTGTGATCAGCATGAACACTTTCATCAGAAAATGTAAAAATATGAATCATTTTATAGTTACTTGCCTATTTAATTTAGATTCATGGTAGAAGAAAAAGTTCACCCAAAAAGGGAAATTAATTGTGACATCTCCAAAATGCAATAAAATCAGGTTATTTTTTGCAGAGGCTTTGATCAGATGTAGAGGAATATAGAGAGAAAATGAAGGACAAATCACCACTGCTGATGTTCATTATGGTGGACTCGGATGTGAGTGATTGGAGACTGTTTAATACCCTTAATATGTGGTGTCTCTAGCATTGATTTACTCTTATCCTGCCCCACAAATGGATTTTTAATGAAGAATGGGCATTGATCATGCACTCCAGTTTGATCTGTGTCTGAGAAATGTACCCCTGAGGGCCTGGTTACTTGCATTTATTAAATCGGACCATGAAAAGGAAGAACCTATAAGAGCATTAGAAGAGATTTTCTTAATTGTTTTAGTTTTGATATTTTTAATGCTGGTGCTTTAATTAGCACATACAGCTTCCACAGTAACATCATACCAGAAAAGTTGCATCTTTTAATAAATAATTACACTTTCAAAAGGCTCCTATATTCTTGTTCCATTTGCTTGCGCTCTATCTAGCTATTTTTGAATGCATCTTACATAAACATCCCCTAAAACCACGTCAAGTGAACCTGATACCTGTTTTTCAGTCCTAATAGATCCTGTGGGAAAGAAAGACTGAGACAAACTTGAAAACTAAAAACACCCATATTAGTCTTCTTAGGCCCAATTTAGGTGCTTGTTTGGTCCAAAGCTTAAAGGAATTGTTCAACCAAAAATTTTAATATGCTGAAAATTTTACTCACCCTCAGGCCAAATTGAGTTTGTTTCTTATTGAGAACAGATTTGGAAAAATGTAGCATTGCATCACTTGCTCACCAATGGATCCTCTGGAGTGGTGTGTATTAATGTGGTGTTTTTATCAGATGTTTGGACTGCAGAGGATCCAGTAGTGAAGAGGAGAGATGTAATGCTACATTTCTCCAAATATGTTCCCATGAAAAAACAAACTCACCTTGGAGAGCCAACAAGTCAATACATTTTCATTGAGCGATCGTTTCCTTTATATAAAAAAACAGATTTTTTAAAATAGCATTTAAGACCATGAAGGCATTGGGGTTATTGTACACACCAGCTTTATTCTCTCTGATCCAAGTGTTTTAAACTGATCTGGTTTTGTATTCCTCTGCTTAAACGCAGTTTTTGCCTTTTACACTGAAGCTGGTAAATCCCATGCACATCCAAACTAATGTAAGCCCACTTGTGATATAACTTTCTTTGACTACAGTAATGAAAAGATCTCTGATATTAGAATGAAGGTCATTCAGGGTTTTTAGGTGTCAGATGGCAAGTGTGATTTGAATAATTTCAACTTTAAAAGCTTCTTGCTGAACATTTTCATTCAGCGACTCACAATCTGGATGTCTTTTAACCTGCGGTCAGTGTGTAATAAGTGCAGCTTTAATCGCTTTGCTTTTGTTCCTCCTGCAGCGTCGTCTAAGACGGGAGGCGTTCGCTTTGCTGAGGAACCCGCTGCAGCCGCTCACTCTCATGTGCATTTTGACGAAAAAACTGCACGACTCTATTGTCATGGTGATCCCCGAGTCGAACGGGAACTTCCTGGTGAAGGTGAGAGCGAGTGCTATTGCTGGGGTTATTAATTAGCTTCATTTGAAGTTCTTCAGTCATGCATATGAGTTCATATTACAGGAAGAACATTGATTTAATTTCTCACATCAACGCTTCAGCTTCTTTCCTTTGGTCAGCATATTCTACTTGACTTCTAGCCTTGTCGTTATGTTGAAAGACAGTGATGGGACTCATGCTTGGAGCAGTCAGTATGTCAGAGCATGTGTACTGAACACTTTTGGCAAAAGCTTGGATGAGATCATTTTTTAATTCTGATTAACGGTTTCCTAATTTTTTCTTTTTGGTGCAATGCATTGCCATCAAGCTTTTTTTTAGTGGGTCTCACTAAGGCGAGCTATTTGAACCAATTGTAAGTATTAAACTGCTATGCAACTCATTCTGTAATGTGTGAAGCTGAATGATATCTGAAATCATGTGGCTTGCTCCAGAGAGATGCAGTGTTACTTTTCTAAGCGATCAGATTTAGTTTTTTTTTTAGAACACCTTGCATAGATGGATGGATGGAATGATGGATATAATGAAAGATGGATGGATGGATGAAAGAATGTATAGAATAAACAATAGATGGATGGCTGGAAAAATGGATAAATAAACAATAGATGGATGGATGGAACAAACAATGTATGTATGGATGGGATAAAACGAATGATGAATGGATGAAACAATTAATAGAATGTACAAAGGGTGGATGGACAGATGGATGGAATGAATGACGGTTGGGAGGGGTGGATCGATGGAAGATCGAATGATGGCTGGATGGACGAAACAATGGATAAAATGAAGAAAGGATAGAACGAACAATGGATGAATAGAATGTTGCATGGATGGATAAACAGAATGATGGGTGGACAGAAAGAATGATCGATGGAACAATGGATGCATAAAATGAATGAAGTATAGAAGCATCCCAGCGTTGAACTTGGTCTTGTTTATAAAACATTCCGCACTGAAATGACGGGAATAAACAAACTCCATTGCTGTCCCGGAAAAAACAAACTGCATCCACTGTTCCCTTAAAGCTGGGTTCTTTGAGAAGCCTAACAAGGTTATCTTTCCCACACAACCAAACATACTTCTTTGAAGACATTCTTCTTGAGCAGGTCCTGTTCAGCGCTGCCGATGACTTCCGTAACCCGAATGAAGCATGTTGAGGGGCTGCTCTTGCTCTCGCTCTGGTCGCTGTGTGTGCGTGCTTCCAGGAGAAATGCCCATACAAGGAATTCTGCCCTTTATTATGTCACACAGGGCCATACGCAAAAAAAATAAAAATAAAAGTGTATGTGGCACAAAAATACTTAGTCATATGTCCAACATCTTTTTTTTTTTTTAAACTTTGTTAAATAGTTGGATTCTAATGCTAACCATGGCCAGTGTAAATATCTCAGAATGTATAAAATAGCTCCCCCTCCCCTAAAAAGATTACTGAAGCTCCAGTCACACAAGTTCTTTGTTGTTGTTGTGAGAACAGTGACTTTTTGAACATATTTAATCACACAGAGAGTGTTTTTTTGTTCCTCCTACTAGCAAATATCTAAGACGAGATACACAGTTATGCTGGCGTTCACCCCACAGTGGGTGTCATATTCTCTTGACTCTTTTCATTGCAGATGTCTTTATGAAACTGCCCTGTTAGTGCCCCGTGTTGCCATGGAGACCAGCTTCAGCACCGTCAAGCAGTATATAAACACCTGAAACTCTGGCCTGTCTGCTCTGTTTAATTATTGTGTTTAGATGAGGGCTCTGGTCAGATAAGACGTCATCCTTCACTGAGACACAGATGTAGTTTGATGGTTTCCTACCATGAGCTCTGTCACTGCCTTTCCTAATATTTTCACTTCCCATTGTTTTTATTCCAAAATATCATCCTAATTTCCTTCCTTGGTTAGTAAGATCTTCAATAATGAACTTTAAATCTGTTTTTTGGGCTGTGAAACAGTTTCATGCAGTTACATCAGTGGATCATATAACAGATTATAAATCATGTATTTCATGCTCCTAAAATTAAAGGGTTAGTTCATCCAAAAATGAAAATTATGTAATTAATAACTCACCCTCATGTCGTTCCAAACCCATAAGACTTCTGTTCATCTTCGGAACATAGTTTAAGATATTTTAGATTCAGTCCAAGAGCTCTCAGTCCCTCCATTGAAAATTAGGGGTGCACCGATAAAGATCGGCCGATCATTAATGCGCATCTCGTCAGTAAAGCCGGTTCTCTAATCAGCGGTAAATTCCATCAGGTGCGTGATTTTCACATAGTGCACCCCTATTGAAAATGTATGTACGGTATACTGTCCATGTCCAGAAAGGTAATAAAAACATCATCAAAGTAGTCCATGTGACATCAGAGGGTCAGTTTGAATTTGTTGAAGCTTCGAAAACACATTTTGGTCCAAAAATAGCAAAAAATTACGACTTTATTCAGCATTGTCTTCTCCAAAAATAATAATATTCCGCACCGTCTTCTCTTAAAATAACATGCATGCATTTTTTCTGTAAAAGCTCAAATGTTCCATTAAAAAAAATAAATTTATAATATATCAGGTTTTGTGGGTTAATAAGTCAACTATGATTGTTGTTTGGCTCTAAATTCATTGAGCTAAGTTGACTATGCTTTCATCAACAGTCAAGGCTGATTTTGTTTTATGAAATCAGCTAACTATGATGCCATAAATGAAGCACTACTAGGGACTTATAAATAAGTTAACTGTAATTCATACAATGATTTCATCACTCAACTAAGATTTCATTAACCTTGTTTATCACTGTAAACTATTATCTCAGATTTGACTCATTAATCTCATATAATCATAGACCTGCTGACACCCAACCATAACCTCTCTGCTTCTCTCCATCTCCTCAGGTGGGCTTCCTGAAAACACAGCACCGATATGAGATAGTGTTCACACTGCCTGAAATGCCAGAGCTCGGGAAAGATGTGTGTCCGGCCCCCATCCCCAATCCTCACCTCCATATCACTAACATAACACCGTCCTCAGATGGTACGTCCCATCACTTAAGGTTCAGCTCTCTGACCCATCACAGCTGAACATACTGATGGAGAAAAGAGACGTTAAGTCTGGTGATTTAACATTGCAGTGTTTCCCAAACGTTTTCCAAAATCCTTTAGGCATATTTAAATCATTTTTATAATGGTAAAGAAACAAAAAAGTTGCAACTAAAGTCTTTTGGGGAAAAGAAAATGGTTCTTCTATATGGCATCTTTCTTAAAAAAAAATAAAAAAATAAATAAAAAATAAATTTTGGAAATGTTATATATAAGACTGAATTAGACAATGACATTCGCACAAACAGATCACAAATACACTTGTTTGACCGAGCTTTGCGTCCTCTTAAGAATAAAACTCCTCTAAGAGCTATATTCAAGTGAAGGGGCCCTCAGAAACGGTTTACACCAGTTATGATTATGAGTTCATTTAATGGGAAAGAATGAACGAGTGCTCTATGATCACTGCTGAACAAAAGATTAAGCGTGAATCATCGCATGATTGCTTTGAAGCTGCAGATCTGCTGACGAGAAACGCTCACTATTTAAGCAGTAACTGAATTAAACTGATGCTCATTTGAGAGTATTGGCTGATCAGTTAAACCAAAAAGATGCATGGGCCTATATGCTATTTTTTATAGGCATTAAAATAAAGCATTTATGGGTTTTTTTCAACACGCAGCTGTTCTGTGAGACACAGTGAATTAAAAAGGTCAAGTGTGTCATTTTTAAAGTGAATGCATTCTGATATATTGTGATTTAATATGTAGAGAAAGCACTTGTGCATTAAGAAATGTGAGAACTAAGAGTGAACGCAGCGGTGAGGTGCCAGCTCGCCGCCAACAAATTTTAACTAGCGCATATTTCGTGGCAGCAGAATGAAAAGTGTTCTTTTGCGAACGGCCGCTAGACCGTTGGTACATCGACTTCCTTAAATGTACAGTTTACAGTAAAAATACGGTTTACATACTTTGAATGTCCCACGTGTAAATGTGTATACGGCTCAGTAGCATTGCTGTTTGCGATTATAATGCAACTCATGGTGCTGAATGTGGTGCCTACATTTAAAAACATGAGACGCATGGAAGTGGAGCAAGTTTTGCAAAGAAATTTTTTTTTAAGCAATTTACACCATAAAAGAATGGAAAGCAGCCCCTCAGATTTTTGAGCCAAGAGGATTTTAATGCATAGAATGCATTTTCTATTTGATACGATCACACCGGTGTGATAAGAATGCTCAGTGCGGCACATCAGCAGCTGCTAAATTAAACCTGAGATCGCTCTGGCGCTGAGACAGAAGCATTTTTACAGCGCTGAGCATTATAACCAATCACAAACGATTCTGATGATCTTGTGAATTCAATGGCCAATCGGAGGTGTTCAGATGAGTCATCGCTTAAACCCTGGTGTTTTGTTCAGTGCGTGCACTCGCTGACTGAATTCTGCTCTCTGGCGAATTCTCTCACCAGAAACAATGAAGTGCAGATGTGTGTAAGATGTAAGCTAGATATTCAGGTTGGATATCAGGTAGGTTGCTTTGTCATTTAACTGAGGGCACATATTAACGAAATTCCATTCCTATGGCTCTGTACTAACTAAAACATGACTGTACAGTATCAGTAGCTATAAAATATTTCATATAAATAAAAGAAAGATGCTACAGCATATATTAAAATAGAAGCTAGCACTAAAAGGAAATGAGATTTTTCTAATGCACATGGTGATGGAGTGGCATCTAAATTCAATTATTGCACTTATTATGAAGTGGCAGCCGCTAAATACAATTATTGCACATTATAAATAAATACTGTTATTGGCAGTATCCCCATCTTTACATTAACACTAACATTAGGCTACTTTGCCCATCACCCATTACATTTACAGTTGATCAGCTAACATGATCTATAAAGGTGCAAAATGCATTTACTTACATATTTGAGAACGAATACGTTTGGTAATATTTCGGATATAAAATTGAAAAATTTACCAATTGTGGGCCTTTAATCAGTTTGTGCCCTCATATCCATCCCTGGTGTATACATATGAGAGTCCCAACATCCCAAAACCTGCTGCAGTAGTGTTAGTGGAGACTGGCCTATGCCTGTTTGTGTTGTGATTTATAATGCTGCTTGTGACACCGCTCACAGCAGCGCTTCAAGTTATTTTCCATTGCGGCGATAGATTGTGTGCATTTGCAAGGAAAAGATAAATATAGACATCAGATAGGAGATGTGCCCATGAATAAATACAGTCTAGCTGAACACATCGATTCCTAACATGTGTGCTGACCTACAGCTAAGCAAATCATTTGTCTGTGAGATCAAGACATGTTTGTGCACAGTGGCTGTAGATGATTGTGGAAAATACTTTTTGTTGTTGACTGTGTCTGTCTTCAGGAGGTCTGAGGGTGACTTGTGAATATATGGCCCATCAGGAGGGAGTGATGTGTGAGGAGGTGCAGATTCTTAGCGAGAGCAAAGAAGACGCGCGTGTGAAGGTCAAAGTTTCATGCTCGTGTAATGGGTAAGTGACCGTTGATTTTCCATTATTCCTGGCTAATGTTTCTGAGAAGTGTTGACATCTTTGGACAAAAAAAATGTCCAAAAAGTTAAGGCACAATTTGAATGAAGCTCTGAAAAAGGAGATCAGACACACGGTTGTTTGCTGCTCTCTACTGGTATTCTTATGTAAAATCTGATTAAAAGAATAGTTCAACACAAGTTTAGCTCTGACAGCATGTGCAGAATAATGTCCATCACAACAATAAGTTTAACTTGTCCCTTGTTTTGTTTTTAGTTCCACTGTAAGTGTTGATGTGTACGTTTTGCCATTTTTAAAGAAAATATTATTTTTTTTTTTCAGCAAAAATTTGCTGAAAAGTTCCTCACCCTCAGGCCATCCACGATTTAGATGAGTTTATTTCTTTGGAGAATCAAGCAATAC